>NC_092412.1:17190321-17227402 GCF_040894005.1 Engystomops pustulosus | reverse complement strand
TATCCCGGGATCTTCATCCAGCCTCACGCGTGTTGTCTGTTACTCACCTGGTGTCTTATATTGGAGGTACAACAGCGTGATGTGCTGGTCCCCTCCACTCATCACTGTGAATATCAATCCAGCCTCACTGCTGTTGTCTGTTACTCACTGGTGTCTTATATAGAGGTACAGGGATGTGCTGTCCCTCCACCATGCTTTACACTGCAGCTCTGCTCCATGTATCATCCATCCAGCCTCACTGCGTGTTGTCTGTTACTAACCTGGTGTCTTTTATTAGAGGTACAGGGCTGATGTGCTGTCCCTCCACCATGGCTTTACACTGCAGCTCTGCCCCATGTATCTCCATCCAGCCTCACTTGCGTGTTGTCTGTTACTCACCTGGTGTCTTATATTAGAGGTACAGGCTGATGTGCTGTCCCTCCACCATGCTTTACACTGCAGCTCTGCCCCATGGTATCATCCATCCCAGCCTCACTGCGTGTTGTCTGTTACTCACCTGGTGTCTTATATGGAGGTACAGGCTGATGTGCTGTCCCTCCACCATGCTTTACACTGCAGCTCTGCCCCATGTATCATCCATCCAGCCTCACTGCGTGTTGTCTGTTACTCACCTGGTGTCTTATATTAGAGGTACAGGCTGATGTGCTGTCCCTCCACCATGCTTTACACTGCAGCTCTGCTCCATGTATCATCCATCCAGCCTCACTGCGTGTTGTCTGTTACTCACCTGGTGTCTTATATTAGAGGTACAGGCTGATGTGCTGTCCCTCCACCATGCTTTACACTGCAGCTCTGCCCATGTATCATCCATCCAGCCTCACTGCGTGTTGTCTGTTACTCACCTGGTGTCTTATATAGAGGTACAGGCTGATGTGCTGTCCCTCCACCATGCTTTACACTGCAGCTCTGCCCCATGTATCATCCATCCAGCCTCACTGCGTGTTGTCTGTTACTCACCTGTGTCTTATATTAGAGGTACAGGCTGATGTGCTGTCCCTCCACCATGCTTTACACTGCAGCTCTGCCCCATGTATCATCCATCCAGCCTCACTGCGTGTTGTCTGTTACTCACCTTGTGTCTTATATTAGAGGTACAGGCTGATGTGCTGTCCCTCCACCATGCTTTACACTGCAGCTCTGCCCCATGTATCATCCATCCAGCCTCACTGCGTGTTGTCTGTTACTCACCTGGTGTCTTATATTAGAGGTACAGGCTGATGTGCTGTCCCTCCACCATGCTTTACACTGCAGCTCTGCTCCATGTATCATCCATCCAGCCTCACTGCGTGTTGTCTGTTACTCACCTGGTGTCTTATATTAGAGGTACAGGCTGATGTGCTGTCCCTCCACCATGCTTTACACTGCAGCTCTGCCCCATGTATCATCCATCCAGCCTCACTGCGTGTTGTCTGTTACTCACCTGGTGTCTTATATTAGAGGTACAGGCTGATGTGCTGTCCCTCCACCATGCTTTACACTGCAGCTCTGCCCCATGTATCATCCATCCAGCCTCACTGCGTGTTGTCTGTTACTCACCTGTGTCTTATATTAGAGGTACAGGCTGATGTGCTGTCCCTCCACCATGCTTTACACTGCAGCTCTGCCCCATGTATCATCCATCCAGCCTCACTGCGTGTTGTCTGTTACTCACCTGTGTCTTATATTAGAGGTACAGGCTGATGTGCTGTCCCTCCACCATGCTTTACACTGCAGCTCTGCCCCATGTATCATCCATCCAGCCTCACTGCGTGTTGTCTGTTACTCACCTGGTGTCTTATATTAGAGGTACAGGCTGATGTGCTGTCCCTCCACCATGGCTTTACACTGCAGCTCTGCTCCATGTATCATCCATCCAGCCTCACTGCGTGTTGTCTGTTACTCACCTGGTGTCTTATATTAGAGGTACAGGCTGATGTGCTGTCCCTCCACCATGCTTACACTGCAGCTCTGCTCCATGTATCATCCATCCAGCCTCACTGCGTGTTGTCTGTTACTCACCTGGTGTCTTATATTAGAGGTACAGGCTGATGTGCTGTCCCCCCACCATGCTTTACACTGCAGCTCTGCCCCATGTATCATCCATCCAGCCTCACTGCGTGTTGTCTGTTACTCACCTGGTGTCTTATATTAGAGGTACAGGCTGATGTGCTGTCCCTCCACCATGCTTTACACTGCAGCTCTGCCCATGTATCATCCATCCAGCCTCACTGCGTGTTGTCTGTTACTCACCTTGTGTCCTTATATTAAGGTAACAGGCTGATGTGCTGTCCCTCCACATGCTTTACACTGCAGTGCTCCATGTATCATCCATCCAGCCTCACTGCGTGTTGTCTGTTACACACCTGGTGTCTTATATTAGAGGTACAGGCTGATGTGCTGTCCCTCCACCATGCTTTACACTGCAGCTCTGCTCCATGTATCATCCATCCAGCCTCACTGCGTGTTGTCTGTTACTCACCTGTGTCTTATATTAGAGGTACAGGCTGATGTGCTGTCCCTCCACCATGCTTTACACTGCAGCTCTGCTCCATGTATCATCCATCCAGCCTCACTGCGTGTTGTCTGTTACTCACCTGGTGTCTTATATTAGAGGTACAGGCTGATTGCTGTCCCTCCACATGCTTTACACTGCAGCTCTGCCCCATGTATCATCCATCCAGCCTCACTGCGTGTTGTCTGTTACTCACCTGGTGTCTTATATTAGAGGTACAGGCTGATGTGCTGTCCCTCCACCATGCTTTACACTGCAGCTCTGCCCATGTATCATCCATCCAGCCTCACTGCGTGTTGTCTGTTACTCACCTGGTGTCTTATATTAGAGGTACAGGCTGATGTGCTGTCCCTCCACCATGCTTTACACTGCAGCTCTGCCCCATGTATCATCCATCCAGCCTCACTGCGTGTTGTCTGTTACTCACCTGTGTCTTATATTAGAGGTACAGGCTGATGTGCTGTCCCTCCACCATGCTTTACACTGCAGCTCTGCCCCATGTATCATCCATCCAGCCTCACTGCGTGTTGTCTGTTACTCACCTTGGTGTCTTATATTAGAGGTACAGGCTGATGTGCTGTCCCTCCACCATGCTTTACACTGCAGCTCTGCCCCATGTATCATCCATCCAGCCTCACTGCGTGTTGTCTGTTACTCACCTGGTGTCTTATATTAGAGGTACAGGCTGATGTGCTGTCCCTCCACCATGCTTTACACTGCAGCTCTGCTCCATGTATCATCCATCCAGCCTCACTGCGTGTTGTCTGTTACTCACCTGGTGTCTTATATTAGAGGTACAGGCTGATGTGCTGTCCCTCCACCATGCTTTACACTGCAGCTCTGCTCCATGTATCATCCATCCAGCCTCACTGCGTGTTGTCTGTTACTCACCTGGTGTCTTATATTAGAGGTACAGGCTGATGTGCTGTCCCTCCACCATGCTTTACACTGCAGCTCTGCCCCATGTATCATCCATCCAGCCTCACTGCGTGTTGTCTGTTACTCACCTTGTGTCTTATATTAGAGGTACAGGGCTGATGTGCTGTCCCTCCACCATGCTTTACAACTGCAGCTCTGCTCCATGTATCATCCATCCAGCCTCACTGCGTGTTGTCTGTTACTCACCTGGTGTCTTATATTAGAGGTACAGGCTGATGTGCTGTCCCTCCACCATGCTTTACACTGCAGCTCTGCTCCGTGTATCATCCATCCAGCCTCACTGCGTGTTGTCTGTTACTCACCTTGTGTCTTTTATTAGAGGTACAGGCTGATGTGCTGTCCCTCCACCATGCTTTACACTGCAGCTCTGCCCCATGTATCATCCATCCAGCCTCACTGCGTGTTGTCTGTTACTCACCTGGTGTCTTATATTAGAGGTACAGGCTGATGTGCTGTCCCTCCACCATCTTTACACTGCAGCTCTGCCCCATGTATCATCCATCCAGCCTCACTGCGTGTTGTCTGTTACTCACCTGGTGTCTTATATTAGAGGTACAGGCTGATGTGCTGTCCCTCCACCATGCTTTACACTGCAGCTCTGCCCCATGTATCATCCATCCAGCCTCACTGCGTGTTGTCTGTTACTCACCTGGTGTCTTATATTAGAGGTACAGGCTGATGTGCTGTCCCCTCCACCATGCTTTACACTGCAGCTCTGCTCCATGTATCATCCATCCAGCCTCACTGCGTGTTGTCTGTTACTAACCTGGGTGTCTTATATTAGAGGTACAGGCTGATGTGCTGTCCCTCCACCATGCTTTACACTGCAGCTCTGCTCCATGTATCATCCATCCAGCCTCACTGCGTGTTGTCTGTTACTCACCTGGTGTCTTATATTAGAGGTACAGGCTGATGTGCTGTCCCTCCACCATGCTTTACACTGCAGCTCTGCTCCATGTATCATCCATCCAGCCTCACTGCGTGTTGTCTGTTACTCACCTGGTGTCTTATTTAGAGGTACAGGCTGATGTGCTGTCCCTCCACCATGCTTTACACTGCAGCTCTGCCCCATGTATCATCCATCCAGCCTCACTGCGTGTTGTCTGTTACTCACCTGGTGTCTTATATTAGAGGTACAGTGCTGATGTGCTGTCCCTCCACCATGCTTACACTGCAGCTCTGCTCCATGTATCATCCATCCAGCCTCACTGCGTGTTGTCTGTTACTCACCTGGTGTCTTATATTAGAGGTACAGCTGATGTGCTGTCCCTCCACCATGCTTTACACTGCAGCTCTGCTCCATGTATCATCCATCCAGCCTCACTGCGTGTTGTCTGTTACTCACCTGGTGTCTTATATTAGAGGTACAGGCTGATGTGCTGTCCCTCCACCATGCTTTACACTGCAGCTCTGCCCATGTATCATCCATCCAGCCTCACTGCGTGTTGTCTGTTACTCACCTGGTGTCTTATATTAGAGGTACAGCTGATGTGCTGTCCTCCACCATGCTTTACACTGCAGCTCTGCTCCATGTATCAATCCATCCAGCCTCACTGCGTGTTGTCTGTTACTCACCTGGTGTCTTATATTAGAGGTACAGGCTGATGTGCTGTCCCTCCACCATGCTTTACACTGCAGCTCTGCCCATGTATCATCCATCCAGCCTCACTGCGTGTTTGTCTGTTACTCACCTGGTGTCTTATATTAGAGGTACAGGCTGATGTGCTGTCCCTCCACCATGCTTTACACTGCAGCTCTGCTTCCATGTATCATCCATCCAGCCTCACTGCGTGTTGTCTGTTACTCACCTGGTGTCTTATATTAGAGGTACAGGCTGATGTGCTGTCCCTCCACCATGCTTTACACTGCAGCTCTGCTCCATGTATCATCCATCCAGCCTCACTGCGTGTTGTCTGTTACTCACCTGGTGTCTTATATTAGAGGTACAGGCTGATGTGCTGTCCCTCCACCATGCTTTACACTGCAGCTCTGCCCCATGTATCATCCATCCAGCCTCACTGCGTGTTGTCTGTTACTAACCTGGTGTCTTATATTAGAGGTACAGGCTGATGTGCTGTCCCTCCACCATGCTTTACACTGCAGCTCTGCTCCATGTATCATCCATCCAGCCTCACTGCGTGTTGGTCTGTTACTCACCTGGTGTCTTATATTAGAGGTACAGGCTGATGTGCTGTCCCTCCACCATGCTTTACCACTGCAGCTCTGCCCCATGTATCATCCATCCAGCCTCACTGCGTGTTGTCTGTTACTCACCTGGTGTCTTATATAGAGGTACAGGCTGATGTGCTGTCCCTCCACCATGCTTTACACTGCAGCTCTGCTCCATGTATCATCCATCCAGCCTCACTGCGTGTTGTCTGTTACTCACCTGGTGTCTTATATTAGAGGTACAGGCTGATGTGCTGTCCCTCCACCATGCTTTACACTGCAGCTCTGCTCCATGTATCATCCATCCAGCCTCACTGCGTGTTGTCTGTTACTCACCTGGGTGTCTTATATTAGAGGTACAGGCTGATGTGCTGTCCCTCCACCATGCTTTACACTGCAGCTCTGCCCCATGTATCATCCATCCAGCCTCACTGCGTGTTGTCTGTTACTCACCTGGTGTCTTATATTAGAGTACAGGCTGATGTGCTGTCCCTCCACCATGCTTTACACTGCAGCTCTGCCCCATGTATCATCCATCCAGCCTCACTGCGTGTTGTCTGTTACTCACCTGGTGTCTTATATTAGAGGTACAGGCTGATGTGCTGTCCCTCCACCATGCTTTACACTGCAGCTCTGCCCCATGTATCATCCATCCAGCCTCACTGCGTGTTGTCTGTTACTCACCTGGTGTCTTATATTAGAGGTACAGGCTGATGTGCTGTCCCTCCACCATGCTTTACACTGCAGCTCTGCTCCATGTATCATCCATCCAGCCTCACTGCGTGTTGTCTGTTACTCACCTGGTGTCTTATATTAGAGGTACAGGCTGATGTGCTGTCCCTCCACCATGCTTTACACTGCAGCTCTGCCCCATGTATCATCCATCCAGCCTCACTGCGTGTTGTCTGTTACTCACCTGTGTCTTATATTAGAGGTACAGGCTGATGTGCTGTCCCTCCACCATGCTTACACTGCAGCTCTGCTCCATGTATTCATCCATCCAGCCTCACTGCGTGTTGTCTGTTACTCACCTGGTGTCTTATATTAGAGGTACAGGCTGATGTGCTGTCCCTCCACCATGCTTTACACTGCAGCTCTGCCCCATGTATCATCCATCCAGCCTCACTGCGTGTTGTCTGTTACTAACCTGGTGTCTTATATTAGAGGTACAGGCTGATGTGCTGTCCCTCCACCATGCTTTACACTGCAGCTCTGCCCCATGTATCATCCATCCAGCCTCACTGCGTGTTGTCTGTTACTCACCTGGTGTCTTATATTAGAGGTACAGGCTGATGTGCTGTCCCTCCACCATGCTTTACACTGCAGCTCTGCTCCATGTATCATCCATCCAGCCTCACTGCGTGTTGTCTGTTACTCACCTGGTGTCTTATATTAGAGGTACAGGCTGATGTGCTGTCCCTCCACCATGCTTTACACTGCAGCTCTGCTCCATGTATCATCCATCCAGCCTCACTGGTGTTGTCTGTTACTCACCTGGTGTCTTATATTAGAGGTACAGGCTGATGTGCTGTCCCTCCACCATGCTTTACACTGCAGCTCTGCCCCATGTATCATCCATCCAGCCTCACTGCGTGTTGTCTGTTACTCACCTGGTGTCTTATATTAGAGGTACAGGCTGATGTGCTGTCCCTCCACCATGCTTTACACTGCAGCTCTGCCCCATGTATCATCCATCCAGCCTCACTGCGTGTTGTCTGTTACTCACCTGGTGTCTTATATTAGAGGTACAGGCTGATGTGCTGTCCCTCCACCATGCTTTACACTGCAGCTCTGCCCCATGTATCATCCATCCAGCCTCACTGCGTGTTGTCTGTTACTCACCTGGTGTCTTATATTAGAGGTACAGGCTGATGTGCTGTCCCTCCACCATGCTTTACACTGCAGCTCTGCTTCCATGTATCATCCATCCAGCCTCACTGCGTGTTGTCTGTTACTCACCTGGTGTCATATATTAGAGGTACAGGCTGATGTGCTGTCCCTCCACCATGCTTTACACTGCAGCTCTGCCCCATGTATCATCCATCCAGCCTCACTGCGTGTTGTCTGTTACTCACCTGGTGTCTTATATTAGAGGTACAGGCTGATGTGCTGTCCCCCCACCATGCTTTACACTGCAGCTCTGCCCCATGTATCATCCATCCAGCCTCACTGCGTGTTGTCTGTTACTCACCTGGTGTCTTATATTAGAGGTACAGGCTGATGTGCTGTCCCTCCACCATGCTTTACACTGCAGCTCTGCCCCATGTATCATCCATCCAGCCTCACTGCGTGTTGTCTGTTACTCACCTGGTGTCTTATATTGGAGGTACAGGCTGATGTGCTGTCCCTCCACCATGCTTTACACTGCAGCTCTGCCCCATGTATCATCCATCCAGCCTCACTGCGTGTTGTCTGTTACTCACCTGGTGTCTTATATTAGAGGTACAGGCTGATGTGCTGTCCCCCCACCATGCTTTACACTGCAGCTCTGCCCCATGTATCATCCATCCAGCCTCACTGCGTGTTGTCTGTTACTCACCTGGTGTCTTATATTGGAGGTACAGGCTGATGTGCTGTCCCTCCACCATGCTTTACACTGCAGCTCTGCCCCATGTATCATCCATCCAGCCTCACTGCGTGTTGTCTGTTACTCACCTGGTGTCTTATATTAGAGGTACAGGCTGATGTGCTGTCCCTCCACCATGCTTTACACTGCAGCTCTGCCCCATGTATCATCCATCCAGCCTCACTGCGTGTTGTCTGTTACTCACCTGGTGTCTTATATTAGAGGTACAGGCTGATGTGCTGTCCCTCCACCATGCTTTACACTGCAGCTCTGCTCCATGTATCATCCATCCAGCCTCACTGCGTGTTGTCTGTTACTCACCTGGTGTCTTATATTAGAGGTACAGGCTGATGTGCTGTCCCTCCACCATGCTTTACACTGCAGCTCTGCCCCATGTATCATCCATCCAGCCTCACTGCGTGTTGTCTGTTACTCACCTTGTGTCTTATATTAGAGGTACAGGCTGATGTGCTGTCCCTCCACCATGCTTTACACTGCAGCTCTGCTCCATGTATCATCCATCCAGCCTCACTGCGTGTTGTCTGTTACTCACCTTGTGTCTTATATTAGAGGTACAGGCTGATGTGCTGTCCCTCCACCATGCTTTACACTGCAGCTCTGCTCCGTGTATCATCCATCCAGCCTCACTGCGTGTTGTCTGTTACTCACCTGGTGTCTTATATTGGAGGTACAGGCTGATGTGCTGTCCCTCCACCATGCTTTACACTGCAGCTCTGCCCCATGTATCATCCATCCAGCCTCACTGCGTGTTGTCTGTTACTCACCTGGTGTCTTATATTAGAGGTACAGGCTGATGTGCTGTCCCTCCACCATGCTTTACACTGCAGCTCTGCCCCATGTATCATCCATCCAGCCTCACTGCGTGTTGTCTGTTACTCACCTGGTGTCTTATATTAGAGGTACAGGCTGATGTGCTGTCCCTCCACCATGCTTTACACTGCAGCTCTGCCCCATGTATCATCCATCCAGCCTCACTGCGTGTGTCTGTTACTCACCTGGTGTCTTATATTAGAGGTACAGGCTGATGTGCTGTCCCTCCACCATGCTTTACACTGCAGCTCTGCCCCATGTATCATCCATCCAGCCTCACTGCGTGTTGTCTGTTACTCACCTGGTGTCTTATATTAGAGGTACAGGCTGATGTGCTGTCCCTCCCCCATGCTTTACACTGCAGCTCTGCCCCATGTATCATCCATCCAGCCTCACTGCGTGTTGTCTGTTACTCACCTGGTGTCTTATATTAGAGGTACAGGCTGATGTGCTGTCCCTCCACCATGCTTTACACTGCAGCTCTGCTCCATGTATCATCCATCCAGCCTCACTGCGTGTTGTCTGTTACTCACCTTGTGTCTTATATTAGAGGTACAGGCTGATGTGCTGTCCCTCCACCATGCTTTACACTGCAGCTCTGCCCCATGTATCATCCATCCAGCCTCACTGCGTGTTGTCTGTTACTCACCTGGTGTCTTATATTAGAGGTACAGGCTGATGTGCTGTCCCTCCACCATGCTTTACACTGCAGCTCTGCTCCATGTATCATCCATCCAGCCTCACTGCGTGTTGTCTGTTACTCACCTGGTGTCTTATATTAGAGGTACAGGCTGATGTGCTGTCCCTCCACCATGCTTTACACTGCAGCTCTGCCCCATGTATCATCCATCCAGCCTCACTGCGTGTTGTCTGTTACTCACCTGGTGTCTTATATTAGAGGTACAGGCTGATGTGCTGTCCCTCCACCATGCTTTACACTACAGCTCTGCTCCATGTATCATCCATCCAGCCTCACTGCGTGTTGTCTGTTACTCACCTGGTGTCTTATATTAGAGGTACAGGCTGATGTGCTGTCCCTCCACCATGCTTTACACTGCAGCTCTGCTCCATGTATCATCCATCCAGCCTCACTGCGTGTTGTCTGTTACTCACCTGGTGTCTTATATTAGAGGTACAGGCTGATGTGCTGTCCCTCCACCATGCTTTACACTGCAGCTCTGCTCCATGTATCATCCATCCAGCCTCACTGCGTGTTGTCTGTTACTCACCTGGTGTCTTATATTAGAGGTACAGGCTGATGTGCTGTCCCTCCACCATGCTTTACACTGCAGCTCTGCTCCGTGTATCATCCATCCAGCCTCACTGTGTGTTGTCTGTTACTCACCTTGTGTCTTATATTAGAGGTACAGGCTGATGTGCTGTCCCTCCACCATGCTTTACACTGCAGCTCTGCCCCATGTATCATCCATCCAGCCTCACTGCGTGTTGTCTGTTACTCACCTGGTGTCTTATATTAGAGGTACAGGCTGATGTGCTGTCCCTCCACCATGCTTTACACTGCAGCTCTGCCCCATGTATCATCCATCCAGCCTCACTGCGTGTTGTCTGTTACTCACCTGGTGTCTTATATTAGAGGTACAGGCTGATGTGCTGTCCCTCCACCATGCTCTACACTGCAGCTCTGCCCCATGTATCATCCATCCAGCCTCACTGCGTGTTGTCTGTTACTCACCTGGTGTCTTATATTAGAGGTACAGGCTGATGTGCTGTCCCTCCACCATGCTTTACACTGCAGCTCTGCCCCATGTATCATCCATCCAGCCTCACTGCGTGTTGTCTGTTACTCACCTGGTGTCTTATATTAGAGGTACAGGCTGATGTGCTGTCCCTCCACCATGCTTTACACTGCAGCTCTGCCCCATGTATCATCCATCCAGCCTCACTGCGTGTTGTCTGTTACTCACCTGGTGTCTTATATTAGAGGTACAGGCTGATGTGCTGTCCCTCCACCATGCTTTACACTGCAGCTCTGCCCCATGTATCATCCATCCAGCCTCACTGCGTGTTGTCTGTTACTCACCTGGTGTCTTATTCTAGAGGTACAGGCTGATGTGCTGTCCCTCCACCATGCTTTACACTGCAGCTCTGCCCCATGTATCATCCATCCAGCCTCACTGCGTGTTGTCTGTTACTCACCTGGTGTCTTATATTAGAGGTACAGGCTGATGTGCTGTCCCTCCACCATGCTTTACACTGCAGCTCTGCTCCATGTATCATCCATCCAGCCTCACTGCGTGTTGTCTGTTACTCACCTGGTGTCTTATATTAGAGGTACAGGCTGATGTGCTGTCCCTCCACCATGCTTTACACTGCAGCTCTGCCCCATGTATCATCCATCCAGCCTCACTGCGTGTTGTCTGTTACTCACCTGGTGTCTTATATTAGAGGTACAGGCTGATGTGCTGTCCCTCCACCATGCTTTACACTGCAGCTCTGCCCCATGTATCATCCATCCAGCCTCACTGCGTGTTGTCTGTTACTCACCTGGTGTCTTATTCTAGAGGTACAGGCTGATGTGCTGTCCCTCCACCATGCTTTACACTGCAGCTCTGCCCCATGTATCATCCATCCAGCCTCACTGGCGTGTTGTCTGTTACTCACCTGGTGTCTTATATTAGAGGTACAGGCTGATGTGCTGTCCCTCCACCATGCTTTACACTGCAGCTCTGCTCCATGTATCATCCATCCAGCCTCACTGCGTGTTGTCTGTTACTCACCTGGTGTCTTATATTAGAGGTACAGGCTGATGTGCTGTCCCTCCACCATGCTTTACACTGCAGCTCTGCTTATACAGGTCCCAGAGGAAGTCAGTACATGTGCAATCTGTCGTGACTTCCTGTGTTTCAGACTGGCCAGGCTGACGGCGGCGGCGCTCCTGAGCCGCGGGGTGCAGGTCTACCTCTTCTCAAGATACGTCCCCACACCCTTTGTGGTAAGTGCTCTGACTCTCTGGGCACTGCATTCCCTCCCCCGACTCTCTGTTCTCCAAACTCCCCACCCGACTCTC
This sequence comes from Engystomops pustulosus, assembly GCF_040894005.1. Classification (NCBI taxonomy): domain Eukaryota; kingdom Metazoa; phylum Chordata; class Amphibia; order Anura; family Leptodactylidae; genus Engystomops; species Engystomops pustulosus. Next base: position 17,215,378 of record NC_092412.1, on the reverse strand, counting down.
TGCTCTCCCAACTCCCCACCCCCCCACCCGACTCTCTGCTCTCCCAACTCCCCACCCCCCCCACACCCAACTCTCTGCTCTCCAAACTCCCCACCCCCCCCACCGACTCTCTGCTCTCCAAACTCTCCCCCCCCCACCCGACTCTCTGCTCTCCAAACTCCCCCCCCGACTCTCTGCTCTCCAAACTCCCCCCCCCCCCCGACTCTCTGCTCTCCAAACTCCCCACCCCCCCCACCCGACTCTCTGCTCTCCAAACTCCCCCCCCCCCCGACTCTCTGCTCTCCAAACTCCCCACCCCCCCACCCGACTCTCTGCTCTCCAAACTCCCCACCCCCCCACCCGACTCTCTGCTCTCCAAACTCCCCACCCCCCCACCCGACTCTCTGCTCTCCAAACTCCCCACCCCCCCACCCGACTCTCTGCTCTCCAAACTCCCCACCCCCCCACCCGACTCTCTGCTCTCCAAACTCCCCACCCCCCCACCCGACTCTCTGCTCTCTCAAACTCCCCACCCCCCCACCCGACTCTCTGCTCTCTCTCAACTCCCCACCCCCCCACCCGACTCTCTGCTCTCCCAACTCCCCACCCCCCCACCCGACTCTCTGCTCTCCAAACTCCCCACCCGACTCTCTGCTCTCCAAACTCCCCACCCCCCCACCCGACTCTCTGCTCTCCCAACTCACCCCCCCCCCACCCGACTCTCTGCTCTCCAAACTCCCCACCCCCCCACCCGACTCTCTGCTCTCCAAACTCCCCACCCCCCCACCCGACTCTCTGCTCTCCAAACTCCCCACCCCCCCCACCCGACTCTCTGCTCTCCAAACTCCCCACCCCCCACCCGACTCTCTGCTCTCCAAACTCCCCCCCCCCCCCCACCCGACTCTCTGCTCTCCAAACTCCCCACCCGACTCTCTGCTCTCCAAACCCCCCATCCCTGCACTTCCCCCTCCCTCTAGCCTACCTGGGCTGTGCGCTCCCCTTTGCTGTAGCATTAGTCTGGTGCGTTTCAGTGTGTCAGTAGAAGTAATCATCCGCTCTCTTCTCCCTCCTGCAGCCGTACGCAGTCCAGAAGTTGCGCGCCGTGGCCGGGGTCATGATCACAGCGTCCACAACCGCAAGGAGGACAACGGGTACAAGGTGAGGGGCAGCCCCCCCATCACCTATATACATCCAAAGCTGCAGTCACAATTCTGCCCACATCACAAATACACAGATGCTCTAATGTCTCTCCCCCTCCGTCCTCTGCTGCAGTGCATTGTGGGAGATGTAGCTGTCTGATAGGAGACCTCCAGTAGAGTGTGAGCTCTTCAGGCTATATCCATCAGCACTCGAATGGATTATGGCTTCAGCTTTGGGTGTGACTATAGAATAAACCATCATTTACTTTATCAACATTATACAAAGTTTTATCCAGTAAAAACTGACTCCTAACGTTACTCCAGTCGCATCCAGAGCTGCGTTCGTCATTTAGCTGGAATCCCCTCAGAATACTCCATATGAACCATTCTCCATCTCCCACGATGCATTGCAGAATGTTGTGCACTATTTAGAGTTGTCTAACCCGCCTTGTGAGTGCAGCTTTGGGTGTGACTAGAGTATATTTGAATGTATGCTTCCCTCATACCAGGTGTACTGGGAGAACGGAGCTCAGATCACCTCTCCCCATGACAAGGAGATCCTGAAGTGTGTGGAGAAGTCCCCCGAGCCCTGGCCTGAGTCCTGTGCATGAATCTAGCGGACACAAGCCCCCTCATGAGAGACCCCCTGCAGGCCGTCACCGAAAGCTACATGGAAGACCTCCGGACTGTCTGCTTCCACAGGTAGCAACTCGTCATGTGACCTCCCGCAGCCAATAAATCAGAAGTCGCCCTTTAAATGTGGGTGGGGTTAAAGGCGGAGCCTGACGGCTGACCTGTATGTGACCCGCAGGGAGTTGAACCAGAAGTCGCGGCTGCGGTTCGTCCACACGTCCTTCCATGGAGTCGCTCACGATTACGTCCAGGCCGCCTTCCGGGTCTTTGGCTTTAACCCTCCGATTCCCGTCCAAGAACAGAAGGAGCCGGACCCTAATTTTTCCACAGTGAAGTGTCCCAACCCTGAGGAAGGAGAGTGCGTGCTGGTAAGTACAAACTCATCTCATCCTATATACTACACCCCCCAGGCCGGGGGCAAGAATATACTACACCCCCCCCCCCAGGAGAAGAATATACTCCACCACCCCCCCCCACCCAGGCCGGGGGGCGAGAATATACTACACCCCCCCAGGAGAAGAATATACTCCACCCCCCCCCAGGCCGGGGGGCGAGAATATACTACACCCCCCCAGGAGAAGAATATACTCCACCACCCCCCCAGGCCGGAGGGCAAGAATATACTCCCCCCCAGGAGAAGAATATACTCCACCACCCCCCAGGGCCGGGGGGCGAGAATATACTACACCCCCCCAGGAGAAGAATATACTCCACCCCCCCCCCCCCCCAGGCCGGAGGGCAGGAATATACTCCCCCACCCCCACCCCCCCCAGGCCGGAGGGCGAGAATATACTACACCCCCCCCAGGAGAAGAATATACTCCACCACCCCCCCAGGCCGGAGGGCGAGAATATACTACACCCCCCCAGGAGAAGAATATACTCCACCACCCCCCCAGGCCGGGGGGCGAGAATATACTACACCCCCCCAGGAGAAGAATATACTCCACCACCCCCCCCCAAGGCCGGGGGGCGAGAATATACTACACCCCCCAGGAGAAGAATATACTCCACCACCCCCCCAGGCCGGGGGGAGAGTATATTATACCCCCCCCCCAGGAGAAGAATATACTCCACCCCCCCCCCCCCCCCCAGGCCGGGGGCGAGAATATACTACACCCCCCCAGGAGAAGAATATACTCCACCCTCCCCCCCCAGGCCGGAGGGCGAGAATATACTACACCCCCCAGGAGAAGAATATACTCCCCCCCCCCCCCCCCCAGGCCGGGGGGCGAGAATATACTACACCCCCCCAGGAGAAGAAATATACTCCACACACCCCCCCCCCCCCAGGCCGGAGGGCGAGAATATACTACACCCCCCCAGGAGAAGAATATACTCCACCACCCCCCCCCCCAGGCCGGGGGGCTAGAATATACTACACCCCCCAGGAGAAGAATATACTCCACCACCCCCCCCCAAGGCCGGAGGGCGAGAATATACTACACCCCCCCAGGAGAAGAATATACTCTCCCACCCCCCCACCCCCAGGCCGGAGGGCTAGAATATACTACACCCCCCCAGGAGAAGAATATACTCCACCCCCCCCCCCCAGGCCGGGGGGCGAGAATATACTACACCCCCCCAGGAGAAGAATATACTCCACCCCCCCCCCAAGGCCGGAGGGCGAGAATATACTACACCCCCCCAGGAGAAGAATATACTCTCCCCACCCCCCCACCCCCAGGCCGGAGGGCTAGAATATACTACACCCCCCCAGGAGAAGAATATACTCCACCCCCCCCCCCAGGAGAAGAATATACTCCACCCCCCCTATAGATTAGAGATGATAATAATGTGGACCCCTTGGGCTGGGGGCTGGGGGTCCTCACCCATCTTTCCCAGGTACTGACATGTGATTGTCGCCTTGTTGCTGTAGATGCTGTCTCTCAGGTGTGCAGAGAGGGAGGGGGCCCGGATGGTCCTGGCCACGGACCCTGACGCTGACCGCCTGGCCGTGGCTGAGCTACAGGACACGTAAGCATCGTATGTTTATAATCACCTGACCTGTAATAACTTAAAGGGGCGCTCCAGTAATACCCAGGGTGACGCCTCCTGATCTGGGGGAGGAGCTACAGTCCCCATGTAGGGGGGGTATAAGAGATAAAAGTGTCCACTAGTGCGTGTTAACCATTGCCTGCCCGGGCTCTTTCCTCAGGGGCCGCTGGAAGGTGTTCACAGGTAACGAGCTGGCCGCCCTCCTCGGGTGGTGGATGTTCTTCTGCTGGGACAACACGGGTTCCACATCCAAAGTGCAGGACGTCTACATGCTGGCCACCAGCGTCTCCTCCGCCATCCTCCGAGCCATCGCCTCCAAAGAAGGATTCCAGTATGAGGTGAGACCATCAGCAGCTGCGGTGTATTGTCCCTGGTGAGACGTGGGAAACTCATTGCAAAGAGCATCCTAACACAATCCATCAGAATATATAGAATATATTTCACAGTCCTGCTGCTACTAACATACTCACTCACAGGGATAATACAGAAGACTGTTTTAGTATATGTGTAGGTGTACAGAGATGTTTCAGTAAATATTCATACAATCTTTATTTTTTCAGATCCATTCCTACGAGTGAATGGAAACTCCCGTAGACCTGCTGTTCCTCACAGCTGAGGGTTTGGTACAAATGCATCCAGTAATATAAACATCCTGCATATAGAGATATATTACCTGTCCTGATAAGATAAGAGAGATCTAGATGAGATGCAATAGTAACAAACCCTCAGCTGTCTATATCATTCAGTGACAGCAAGCGTCATGTCTGAGTATTGAGCGGGGAGTCCCCAGCTTTGGGTGACGTCTCTGTCCTCTTCTCTTCCAGGAGACTCTGCCGGGATTTAAGTGGATCGGGAACCGGGTGAAGACCCTCCAGGAGCAGAACAAGACCGTCCTGTTTGCCTTTGAGGAGTCTATAGGTCAGTGATGTCTGTGAGGGGTCTCGTCATTCTCAGGGGGGGCTGTAACACTTGCACCTTTATTTGTAGGACTTCTGTGTCCAGCATTTTCCTAGCGGACAGGGCTCTTCATATCTACAGCCCAGTCCAGTCTGCAGCAGCCTCATGTACACCTTGCGGTGCCTGTTACCTGACACTAGAGGGCGATCTGTATGTGACTGTATATGATTCCTATAGGTTGGACCATGTCTCCCCCTAGTGGCTGCAGCAGTTATTACAGGTTGATGTATATATTACACTTCTATAGCTTCCTGCACGTTCTCCCTCCAGGATACATGTGTGGGACGGCCGTGCTGGACAAGGACGGGGTCAGCGCCGCCGTGGTGGTAGCAGAAATGGCCACCTACCTGGACAGTGTGGGCATGAACATGGAGCGACAGCTCATCCAGATCTATGAAATGTAAGTGGACCGGGTCCTGCTGCCTAACAATTGATTTAGTGTATTGTAAGAGCTCTGATTGCTGCCAAGGAATGTGAAGAATCTTCCTGACCTGATTCTTCTCACAGCTGAGGGTTTGTTGCAGTTGTATCCACTGTAGATGAGGACAAATCCAGAACAACTGTGCAGGATGTAGCCCCCTGTCACTGTACCTCTAGGTCCGGGGTCTACAGGATGTACTTATGTGTCAGCCATGTTTTCCCATCATGCCGCAGTGTCATCTTTCCCATGTTCCAGGTACGGTTACCACATCTCCAAGACGTCCTATTTCGTGTGCCACGATCCGGCCACCATCAAGAGGATCTTTGATCGTCTCCGGAATTACAGCGGGCCCAGGCAGTACCCTCAGGGGTGCGGGGCGTACGGGGTCCTCCATGTGCGGGACGTCACCATGGGATATGACAGCAGCCAGCACAATAAGAAATGTGTAAGAGCCGCGCCTGCTCCCGGGCGCTCTCATGGGATGTCTCGTCTCCTGGGGATGTCTCGTCTCCTGGGGATGTCTCGTCTCCTGGGGATGTCTCGTCTCCTGGGGATGTCTCGTCCTGATCAGTGTCTGTCTCCTGCAGCTGCTCCCGCTCAGTAAGAGCAGTCAGATGATCACCTTCACCTTTCAGAACGGCTGCGTGGCCACCATGAGGACAAGCGGGACCGAACCAAAGATCAAGTACTACGCTGAGATGTGCGGGGTCCCGGGGCAGGGGTAAGCCCACCCTCCCGGGTCGCCAGGCAGGACTTGTCTACCGGTCCATGTCCTGGTGGGCTCTGTGTGATCTTGTGGCTTCTCTGTCCCATTCATTCTCTTTAGTTTCTCTATGGACTCGTCTCTCTCTTGCTCTCCTGTGTCCTGTCTCTTCTTCCAGTGGCTCCGCTGTAGTCTCTGTCTCTTCTTCCCCCCCTACCCTCAGACCTCTGCTATCTCTTTCCTCTCCCCTTGGCCTCCCGCCTCTTATTTTCCCTCCGCCCACCTGTCTTTTTTTTTTTTCCTCCAGCGCCCCCCCCCAGCATCCCCTTTCCCTTCTGCTTTCCCTGTCTCGTTCCCTTCCCCCTGTCTCGTTCCCTTCCCCCTGTCTCGTTCCCTTCCCCCTGTCTCGTTCCCTTCCCCCTGTCTCTGTTCCCTTCCCCCTGTCTCTGTTCCCTTCCCCCTGTCTCTGTTCCCTTCCCCCTGTCTCTGTTCCCTTCCCCCTGTCTCTGTTCCCTTCCCCCTGTCTCTGTTCCCTTCCCCCTGTCTCTGTTCCCTTCCCCCTGTCTCTGTTCCCTTCCCCCTGTCTCTGTTCCCTTCCCCCTGTCTCTGTTCCCTTCCCCCTGTCTCTGTTCCCTTCCCCCTGTCTCTGTTCCCTTCCCCCTGTCTCTGTTCCCTTCCCCCTGTCTCTGTTCCCTTCCCCCTGTCTCTGTTCCCTTCCCCCTGTCTCTGTTCCCTTCCCCCTGTCTCTGTTCCCTTCCCCCTGTCTCTGTTCCCTTTCCCCTGTCTCTGTTCCCTTCCCCCTGTCTCTGTTCCCTTCCCCCTGTCTCTGTTCCCTTCCCCCTGTCTCTGTTCCCTTCCCCCTCTCTCTGTTTCCCTTCCCCCTCTCTCTGTTTCCCCTCCCCCTCTCTCTGTTTCCCCTCCCCCTCTCTCTGTTTCCCTTCCCCCTCCCCCTGTCTCTGTTTCCCTTCCCCCTCCCCCTGTCTCTGTTCCCTTCCCCCTCCCCCTGTCTCTGTTCCCTTCCCCCTCCCCCTGTCTCTGTTCCCTTCCCCCTCCCCAAGTCTCTGTTCCCTTCCCCTTCCCCCTGTCTCTGTTCCCTTCCCCCTCCCCCTGTCTCTGTTCCCTTCCCCCTCCCCCTGTCTCTGTTCCCTTCCCCCTCCCCCTGTCTCTGTTCCCTTCCCCCTCCCCCTGTCTCTGTTCCCTTCCCCCTCCCCCTGTCTCTGTTCCCTTCCCCCTCCCCCTGTCTCTGTTCCCTTCCCCCTGTCTCTGTTCCCTTCCCCCTCTCTCTGTTCCCTTCCCCCTCTCTCTGTTCCCTTCCCCCTCTCTCTGTTCCCTTCCCCCTCTCTCTGTTCCCTTCCCCCTCTCTCTGTTCCCTTCCCCCTCTCTCTGTTCCCTTCCCCCTCTCTCTGTTCCCTTCCCCCTCTCTCTGTTCCCTTCCCCCTCTCTCTGTTCCCTTCCCCCTCTCTCTGTTCCCTTCCCCCTCTCTCTGTTTCCCCTCCCCCTGTCTCTGTTTCCCTTCCCCCTCTCTCTGTTCCCTTCCCCCTCTCTCTGTTTCCCCTCCCCCTGTCTCTGTTCCCTTCCCCCTCCCCCTGTCTCTGTTCCCTTCCCCCTCCCCCTGTCTCTGTTCCCTTCCCCCTCCCCCTGTCTCTGTTCCCTTCCCCCTCCCCCTGTCTCTGTTCCCTTGCCCCTGTCTCTGTTCCCTTGCCCCTGTCTCTGTTCCCTTGCCCCTGTCTCTGTTCCCTTGCCCCTGTCTCTGTTCCCTTGCCCCTGTCTCTGTTCCCTTGCCCCTGTCTCTGTTCCCTTGCCCCTGTCTCTGTTCCCTTCCCCCTCCCCCTGTCTCTGTTCCCTTGCCCCTGTCTCTGTTCCCTTGCCCTCCGTCTCCCCTGTGGCCCCCAGCAGTTGCTTGTGGTCTCTCACGCCTCCTTGTCCCTGCAGTGACCGCCTGTTCCTGGAGGGGGAGCTGCAGAAGGTCGTCCAGGCTCTGGTGGAGGAGTTCCTGGAACCCAGCAAGAACGGGCTGACCTGGAGGTCGGTGTGAGGTCGTCGGTCCTGGTGCGTGCCCGTGCGCCCCTCCCCCGCTAATCATCAGCGGCGCACGACACGTATAGGATGGAGCGGCGACAATCCACCAAAAACTGTCCAGAAATATTCAATGCAAAGCACTTACCTGTGTGTGACCCTGCTGCAAGGCATTGTGGGTCCCTCACCAACACATCACATGATCGGCCGCGGGGCGGGACTCCTCTCTTAAAGGGACGGCGCCTCTCAGTTTAAGGGTTATATGTCTTGTGTTTGTGTCGCTTTCGACCAAAAACTTTTTGTGTTTTTTTTTTTTCCTTTGTTAGAGAGGTCGGCCTCATCTTTACTTAAAGGGATATTTTCAATATGAAAGCTCAACCAATCGGCCGCCAGGACGCCCCGAGGACGCGGCCGCATGGACAAGACTTGAGTTACTTTTTGTATCTTTATTTTGTGTTAACTTATTTTGTCTCGCCGTCACGTCTTGCGGCTTCGTTTTTGTTACGCTGCTCTGAGATTTACGCACAAAAGTAGAAGTTTTTCTTTGTGTTTTATGAGTTTTTTTTGTTCCTTTTTTCTTTCTAGCTTTTTTATCGATAGGATCTCCTGTGCTTTAGTATTATGGGAGGGGGCGCTATAGATCCATCTTTGGCTCCGCCTCTAATGGGGCCACAGTGCACCACTATACTTGGGGTTGGTTGGTAGGGGACCCCCATCAAACACACTGGAAATACCCCTTTAAGACAGTCGCAGTTGGTTGTGTCCCCTCACTGCCTGCTCGTCATGGCGGCACAGGATGCATTGGAGACTGTCAGCAGGTGGGACCGTACAGACTGCAGCCAGTGCTATGTACTGTCCCTGGAGAGAAGTGTAACCAGACCTGTGTGTATGTGTTAGTAGCAGCAGGACTGTGAAATACAGATTTCAATTCCTAGATTGTCCTGACACTGCTGTGCTCTGGCTATTGTCCCTGGAGAGATGTGTAATCAGACCTGTGTGTATGTTGTTAGTAGCAGCAGGACTGTGATATATGGATTGTTATTCTTCCAGGCAGTGTCCTCACACTTCTGTGTTCTTAGCTCTCTGCAGATCCACAGCTCCTTCCCTTTGCTCTGAGTGACTTCTTTAGTAGTCAGTCAGTGGGGTGGGGCTTTGAAGTTGCTCAGTGCAGAGAGCACAGCAGTGTGAGAACTACCCCTAGTATGCTAGGAAAAGCTACAATCCTGGAATATAAATCCATGTATCACAGTCCTGCTGCTACTAACAACTTACACAAAGGTCTTATTACACATCACTCCAGTGACTATACCCAACACTTGCTGCTCAGAGCACAGAACACAGCAGTGTAAGGACATGCCACCAGTACAATCCTGGAATATTAATTCATATGTCACAGTCCTGCTGCTACTAACAGTATACACGGCATCTGATTACACATCTATCCAGGGATGATGCATAACACTGACTGCAGTCTGTATGGTCACACCTGCTGACGGGTTCCTTTTGACCTAGACCTGTGCTCTCCCTCCTGCTGCTCTCTATGTGGTATAGTACGACTACTCCCAGGCTGATGGTTTGCTGGGAGTAGTAGTTCCACATTGACTAGACAGCGGCAGGGTTCAGGTAGGAACACGGCTTAAAGGGATCGTTCAGTTCTACAGAAATAGATTTTAGAGAGAGAATTTTCACCATTTTCTAGATCTCTGCTTGCTGTTGGTGAGTAGTTCTATACTTCTTCTGCTATGAATATTTTTGCTTTCTGCCTGGGATACACCTCACAGCCTGATACATTGTAACAAACCCTCAGCTGTGAGAAGTTTCCTTTTTAGACTTTGGCTTCCTTTAACAGCAAACCATGAAAAGCCTCCGCTCTGGGTCTGGGAGAGGAGAGCACACTGTAACAAATCTTCAGCTGCGTGAGGCCACCCCCATAATTTTTGGCTAATGTTGCGCAGAGGTTTGGCACATGACGGGCCACGTAGCTCTTATTTAATACGTCTTATTGGTTGCAACGTAACGATGACAAGACGTGCGTCAGGATGCTGTCAGTTTCTTTTTTTGCTGCACTTTGTATCCAGCCCCTCCCCTGCTGCACTTTGTATCCAGCCCCTCCCCTGCTGCACTTTGTATCCAGCCCCTCCCCTGCTGCACTTTGTATCTAGCCCCTCCCCTGCTGCACTGTCTAGTCAGCTCCTCCCCTGCTGCACTTTGTATCCAGCCCCTCCCCTGCTGCACTTTGTATCTAGCCCCTCCCCTGCTGCACTGTCTAGTCAGCTCCTCCCCTGCTGCACTTTGTATTCAGCCCCTCCCCTGCTGCACTGTCTATTCAGCCCCTCCCCTGCTGCACTTTGTATCTAGCCCCTCCCCTGCTGCACTGTCTAGTCAGCTCCTCCCCTGCTGCACTTTGTATCCAGCCCCTCCCCTGCTGCACTGTCTATTCAGCCCCTCCCCTGCTGCACTTTGTATCTAGCCCCTCCCCTGCTGCACTATCTAGTCAGCTCCTCCCCTGCTGCAATTTGTATCCAGCCCCTCCCCTGCTGCACTGTCTATTCAGCCCCTCCCCTGCTGCACTTTGTATCTAGCCCCTCCCCTGCTGCACTGTCTAGTCAGCTCCTCCCCTGCTGCACTTTGTATCCAGCCCCTCCCCTGCTGCACTGTCTATTCAGCCCCTCCCCTGCTGCACTTTGTATCCAGCCCCTCCCCTGCTGCACTGTCTAGTCTGCTACTTCCCTGCTGCACTGTCTATTCAGCCCCTCCCCTGCTGCACTTTGTATCCAGCCCCTCCCCTGCTGTTCCCCTTCAATCCCCCCTCCCATGCGCTGTATATAATACACTACAGATTCCATATCCAAAACAGTAAACAAAAAAAAAAATCACATTATACTCCAGTCACATCCAGAGCTGCACCTACTGTTACATCATGTGTTATCCAGCAGTCGCAGGCGGAGCTGCAAGCACAGCTCCACTTCATGACAGTAGCGCCTCATATTCCTCCCTCTGCAGGGAGATGGGACATGTAGTTACTTCTCAATGGAGTGTGAATGCAGCTCTGGATGTAACTAGAGCACAAAGCTTAATATTAACAAAAGATGTAAATTTGACCTGTACAGGGAAACCATCAGCAGGTGTGACCATACAGACTGCAGCCAGGGTTGTGTACTGTCCCTGGAGAGATGTTTAATCAGACCTGTGTGTATGTGTTAGTAGCAGCAGGACTGTGGTATATAGATTTGTATTCCAGCACTCTCGCTTCTCGGAGCTTTCCGTGGGCTCACACTGTGCTGCCAGTGTTAGCTATTGTCCTTGGAGAGATGTGTAATCAGACCTTAAAGTATGTTGTTAGTAGCAGCAGAACTGTGATATGGATTTGTATTTTTCTGAGGGCGTGTCCTCACACTTCTGCACAGCTCCTTCTCTCTGCTCTGAGTTTTTTTTTTACTATTCAGTCAGAAACCGACTACAGCTTTCAGTGCAGAGGGTTTGGGCTTTGGAGTATCTCCATGCAAAGTGCACAGCAGTGTGAGGAGACACCCCCAGTGCACTGGGAGGATATACAATCCTCCAATGTAAATACATATTTCACAGTCCTGTTGCTACTAACAAAGATGTATGATGGGTAACACTTACAATATGTAACACTGGCTGCAAAGAGCACAGCAGTGTGAGGAGCTACAATCCTGGAATATAAACCCTTATATGACATGATATAACTTTGTGCATGGTTGCACCTCCTGACTGTTTCCCGTCGTATTGTGGGCACTAGCCGTGTGGGTGTGGGGTGGCGCTGGGTGCCCGCGCTCCTTGCTGCAGTGTGATCCGTTACGGCTTCCCTGTGGTCTCCGGGTGGTCCGGAGCTTGTCCATGTTGCACTATGTCTTATTGCACTGTTGTCCTATAGGGGGCGCTGTGATGTGTTTAGATTGTATCCTGCTGCTGTAGAAGAGGGGCAGTTACTTTGTTGCCCCCGGGTGCAAACACTACATGTCCTACCAAAGTGCCCAAAACCCTTCTTACCCCTGACCTTTCACCCCTATTACTGAGGGAGGTCACTGGAGGGAGTAGCCCCTGGTGGTTGGAGGTCACCCCTTATGCCCACTTGGCATAGGCCCCTCCCACTACATCTATACATCTAACCACCCCTCCCATAAAAGGCGGACCTGTCCTGAATTGGGGGATCCTCTCATCCCATAGGGTGTGAGAATGTCATACCAGGCATTACAAGTAGATGGCGCTTCAGCCCTAGAATTAGGGAATCGACCCTCTGAATGTAAAGAGGGTGTAAGCTCTATATATCCTGATCACTTGCGGGTCCTAGGGGTCAGGCATAGGGATCGCAACGTGTTCGGGTCGCAGTCAGTTATATTTTTGTATTGAATTTTTGATGCTTCATGTTATGATTTTGCTGCTTTTGCTTTTACATCTGTAATTTATCTGATCTGTTACACACTGTATGTGTCGCCGTAGTCGTAGTCATGGAGGAGGGACATATCACTTTATAAGGCGCTTTTGGCAAATTTTCACCTTTTCTGCACTTGGCATTTGCCACCACAACTGGAGGCTATAGCTAGGAGGCTATTTTATCTTCTTAGCAAAAGAAGCCGAAGTAATCCACGCTTGGACTATTGTAGTCCTCTCATCGTGGCCAAAGAAGATTATTCGGACAGTTGTGGGGGTAGATGCCAGTCAATGACCCTACGTGTTTACTCTGCTTTAAGAGGGTTAAATTTGGTAAAAAAGGAATTAAAAATAAAATGCTTAAAAAACAGCGCCACCGTCGTCCTCAGGCTGTGTACGGTACTGCAGCTCGGATCCTTGTGCTTTAATTAAGCTGAGATGCAGTAACAGACTTGACCTGTGGGTGGCGTCGCCGTGGTCGAAATCAACCATGTGGACAAATACAAACGCTACAGCGTCACAGACGCCTGTAACTCTTCTCGTTACCTCGGATAGTGATGTATTTCTCGTTTTCTACTGAATTCTGTTGCTGTTTGCTATAAAAAAGCGTAAAAAGAAAATATTTTTTTGTGATATCTTGTGTAACTGGTGTTCAAATAAACCCTGGTTATTACGCTCCGGCCTGGAATTATTTTACAAGGCAGATGTGAATTGAATCCAGATAGAGGTGTCATTAGGTTAGAAATGATGGCGCCACTAGGGGGAGCCATGGAGCATAGCATAGACAGATGTTAGAGGACAACTTTAAGATTATCTTAGACAGCAAATTGTCATAGCCAAAGGGATATGATTGGGTAATAAACAAGTAATTTTAGTGCATGTGTTCAGTTGTACAACGATGGAGAGCGAAAAGTAATGGAAAAGCCAAGTGATAATAAAAGGAAGCGGACACAAACCATTCTAGTGAGCCCACCGGGGGGCTTACTGTGTGCTCATTGTGGTAGTGTATGCATTCTACTGCTGAGCTCCACCTAGTGGTGGCTGTATAATCTGTATGTAGTGATTACCAGACACCACTTGGGGCTGTACACTCTATTACTTGCTGTTATCAGCCATTTCTTCCTGGGGAGAGGAGACTGTATCCCCCTGTACAGTCTCCTCTCCCCAGGATGAAATGGCTGATAACAGAGAGTAATAGATTGTATCCCCCTGTACAGTCTCCTCTCCCCAGGATGAAATGGCTGATAACAGAGAGTAATAGATTGTATCCCCCTGTACAGTCTCCTCTCCCCAGGATGAAATGGCTGATAACAGAGAGTAATAGATTGTATCCCTCCCTGTACAGTCTCCTCTCCCCAGTATGAAATGGCTGATAACAGAGAGCAATAGATTGTATCCCCCTGTACAGTCTCCTCTCCCCGGGATGTAATGGCTGATAACAGAGAGTAATAGATTGTATCCCCCTGTGCAGTCTCCTCTCCCCAGGATGTAATGGCTGATAACAGAGAGTAATAGATTGTATCCCCCCTGTACAGTCTCCTCTCCCCAGGATGTAATGGCTGATAACAGAGAGTAATAGATTGTATCCCCCTGTACAGTCTCCTCTCCCCAGGATGAAATGGCTGATAACAGAGAGTAATAGATTGTATCCCCCTGTACAGTCTCCTCTCCCCAGGATGTAATGGCTGATAACAGAGAGTAATAGATTGTATCCCCCTGTACAGTCTCCTCTCCCCAGGATGAAATGGCTGATAACAGAGAGTAATAGATTGTATCCCCCTGTACAGTCTCCTCTCCCCAGGATGAAATGGCTGATAACAGAGAGTAATAGATTGTATCCCCCTGTACAGTCTCCTCTCCCCAGGATGAAATGGCTGATAACAGAGAGTAATAGATTGTATCCCCCCCCCCTGTACAGTCTCCTCTCCCCAGGATGTAATGGCTGATAACAGAGAGTAATAGATTGTATCCCCCCCCCCTGTACAGTCTCCTCTCCCCAGGATGTAATGGCTGATAACAGAGAGTAATAGATTGTATCCCCCCCTGTACAGTCTCCTCTCCCCGGGATGAAATGGCTGATAACAGAGAGTAATAGATTGTATCCTCCTGTACAGTCTCCTCTCCCCAGGATGAAATGGCTGATAACAGAGAGTAATAGATTGTATCCCCCTGTACAGTCTCCTCTCCCCAGGATGAAATGGCTGATAACAGAGAGTAATAGATTGTATCCCCCTGTACAGTCTCCTCTCCCCAGGATGAAATGGCTGATAACAGAGAGTAATAGATTGTATCCTCCTGTACAGTCTCCTCTCCCCAGGATGAAATGGCTGATAACAGAGAGTAATAGATTGTATCCCCCTGTACAGTCTCCTCTCCCCAGGATGAAATGGCTGATAACAGAGAGTAATAGATTGTATCCCCCTGTACAGTCTCCTCTCCCCAGGATGTAATGGCTGATAACAGAGAGTAATAGATTGTATCCCCTGTACAGTCTCCTATCCCCAGGATGCAATGGCTGATAACAGAGAGTAATAGATTGTATCCCCCTGTACAGTCTCCTCTCCCCAGGATGAAATGGCTGATAACAGAGAGTAATAGATTGTATCCCCCTGTACAGTCTCCTCTCCCCAGGATGAAATGGCTGATAACAGAGAGTAATAGATTGTATCCCCCTGTACAGTCTCCTCTCCCCTGGATGTAATGGCTGATAACAGAGAGTAATAGATTGTATCCCCCCCCCCTGTACAGTCTCCTCTCCCCAGGATGTAATGGCTGATAACAGAGAGTAATAGATTGTATCCCCCCTGTACAGTCTCCTCTCCCCAGGATGAAATGGCTGATAACAGAGAGTAATAGATTGTATCCCCTGTACAGTCTCCTCTCCCCAGGATGAAATGGCTGATAACAGAGAGTAATAGATTGTATCCCCCTGTACAGTCTCCTCTCCCCAGGATGAAATGGCTGATAACAGAGAGTAATAGATTGTATCCCCCCCTGTACAGTCTCCTCTCCCCAGGATGTAATGGCTGATAACAGAGAGTAATAGATTGTATCCCCCCCCCTGTACAGTCACCTCTCCCCAGCCTAGCATGAAATCTGCCATATGCGCCAGAGTACCAACGCGCAAGAATTCACTCCCCTCACTGGCCTGACTGTCCATTTCCTCCTCCTCCAACTCCTCCAACTCCTCTTCTTCTGCCCATACACGCTGAACAGTGAAGGACTCAACAATGGTCCCCTCTTGTGTCTCGCCAACATTCTCCTCCTCTTCCTCCTCATCCTCCTCCACCTCCACCTCCTCCGATATGCGCTGAGAAACAGACCTCAGGGTGCTTTGGCTATCAACAAGGGAATATTCTTCCCCCGTCTCTTGTGACGAGCGCAAAGCTTCCGACTTCATGCTGATCAGAGAGTTTTTCAACAGGCCAAGCAGCGGGATGGTGAGGCTGATGATGGCGGCATCGCCACTGACCATCTGTGTTGACTCCTCAAAGTTACTCAGCACCTGACAGATATCAGACATCCACGTCCACTCCTCATTGTAGACTTGAGGAAGCTGACTGACCTGACTACCAGTTCTGGTGGAAGTTGACATCTGGCAGTCTACAATCGCTCTGCGCTGCTGGTAAACTCTGGATAACATGGTCAGTGTTGAATTCCACCTCGTGGGCACGTCGCACAACAGTCGGTGAGCGGGCAGTTGGAGGCGGCGCTGCGCTGCCCTGAGAGTGGCAGCATCTGTGCTGGACTTCCTGAAATGCGCACAGATGCGGCGCACCTTCGTGAGCAAATCTGACAGATTGGGGTATGTCTTGAGGAAACGCTGAACTATCAGATTTAACACATGGGCCAGGCATGGCACATGTGTCAGTCTGCCGAGTTGCAGAGCCGCCACCAGGTTACGGCCGTTGTCACACACAACCATGCCTGGCTTCAGGTTCAGCGGTGCCAGCCACAGATCAGTCTGCGCCGTGATGCCCTGTAATAGCTCTTGGGCGGTGTGCCTTTTATCGCCTAGGCTCAGCAGTTTGAGCACCGCCTGCTGTCGCTTAGCGATGGCACTGCTGCTGTGCCTAGAGCTACCGACTGATGGCGCCATGCCCACGGATGGTAGTTCGGAGGAGGAGGGGTGGGAGGAGGAGGAGGCATAGTAGGCCTGAAAGACCTGGACCGAGGTAGGCCCCGCAATCCTCGGCGTCGGCAGTATATGACCAGCCGCAGGGTCAGACTCGGTCCCAGCCTCCACCAAGTTAACCCAATGTGCCGTCAGCGATATATAGTGGCCCTGCCCGGCAGCACTCGTCCACGTGTCCGTGGTCAGGTGGACCTTGTCAGAAACGGCGTTGGTCAGGGCACGGATGATGTTGTCTGACACGTGCTGGTGAAGGGCTGGGACGGCACATCGGGAAAAGTAGTGGCGGCTGGGGACCAAATACCGAGGGGCGGCCGCCGCCATGAGGTTGTGAAAGGCCTCAGTCTCTACCAGCCTATACGTCAATAATGTCATCATCACCCACAGACTGCGACTGGTGGAAAACCTGGGCATCGGAAAATTGCTCAGCAGCAACCGGACAAGTGGTTTGTGACTGTGGGAAGGGTCCAGAAAACAGTTCCTCAGAGTATGCCGGTTCAAATGCCAAATTTTCCTGGGAGGGGGCAGACTGGGGGGGAGGAGGCTGAGGTGCAGGAGCTGGAGGAGTGGCGATTTCGGTGACATGGGTGGACTGCGTGGAAGACTGACTGGTGGACAAATGGCTAGAAGCATTGTCGGCAATCCACGACATCACCTGTTCGCACTGTTCTGGCCTCAACAGTGCTCTACCACGAGTCCCAGTAACTTCAGACATGAACCTAGGGAGTGTAGCTCTGCGGCGTTCCCCTGCTCCCTCATCAGCAGGTGGTGTCTCACCCCGGCCAGGACCACGGCCTCTGACCCCTTCAGTAGTTGGACGCCCACGTCCCCGCCCTCGTCCTCGTCCTCTACCCCTAGCCCTCGGGTTAAACATTTTCAAAATTAAAGTGTAAACTGTAAAATTTTTTGTTTGGTTGGTTTTTTGTGTTTTTTTTTTTTAACAAAACGATGCTATCCTATTGCTATGGCTAGTTTCTAACCTACACTGACAGCACACAACTGGATTTTGTGCTGTGCCAGATGACTTTGAGTTATAAAAAAAAATAAACGTAAAAAATAAATAAATCAGCAGACTGTGCCTAATTCTAATCAAACCCCTAATAAATTGTCCCACTTTGGTGTTTGAGATGGATATGTGTGTCACTAAGAGCTAAACACAACGGTTGCAAGTCCCCCAGCAAATTCCTCACAATATGGTACTAGCTGCACTACTAGTGCCAGCAAGCCCAGCCACAAGCAAATCAACAAAAAATAAAATATATAACGCTATTGTAGGCCTAAGTAAGCCGTTGGGGCTCTCCTATGGCTATTTTCTAGCCTACACTGAAAGCACACTGCTGTGCCTGATGACTTTGAGTTATAAAAGTAAATAAACATTAAAAAAAATAAATCAGCAGACTCTGCCTAATTCAAATCAAACCCCTAATAACTTGTCCCACTTCGGTGTTTGAGGTGGATATGCGTGTCACTAAGAGCTAAACACAACGGTAGCAAGTCCCCCTGCAAATTCCTCACAATATGGTACTAGCTGCACTACTAGTGCCAGCAAGCCCAGCCACAAGCAAATAAAAAAAAAAAAAAAGTATAACGTTATTGTAGCCCTAAGAAGGGCTGTTGGGTTCTTGTAGAATCACTCCTGCCTAACACTATTCTAATAGAACACCCTAACGCTTTCCCTGACCAGCAGCAGCTCTCTCCCTAGCGGCATCCAGACACAGAATGATCCGAGCAGCGCGGCCAGCGGCTAGTCTATCCCAGGGTCACCTGATCTGGCCAGCCAACCACTGCTATCGACGTGTAAGGGTACCACGTCATGCTGGGTGGAGTGCAGAGTCTCCTGGCTTGTGATTGGCTCTGTTTCTGGCCGCCAAAAAGCAAAACGGCGGGAGCTGCCATTTTCTCGAGCTGGCGAAATACTCGTTCGCTCATCTCTAACTATATCCTTTTTATACACTGGTGGCCAAAACTGTACACAATATTCCATGTGTGGTCTGACCAGGGATTTGTATAAGGGCAAAACTATGTCTTTATCATGAGAATCTATTCCTCTCTTACATAATTTACATAATTTTATTTGCTTTAGCAGCAGCCGCCTGGCTCTGGTCACTAAAATTAAGTTTACCATCCACCAATACCCCCAAGTCCTTTTCAGCTCCAGTTTTACCAAGTAATTGACTGTTTAGAACATAATTATACGTTTTGTTTCCATGGCCCAAGTGCATAACTTTACATTTATCTACATTAAACCTCATCAACCATTTCTCTGCCGACTCTTCAATCTTCCACAAATCCCTCTGTAATGCTAAACTATCGAACTCAGTATTTATTACTTTACACAGCTTAGTATCATCTGCAAATATTGAAACTTGACTGTGTAAACCCACTACAAGGTCATTAATAAAAATATTAAAAAGAAGTGTCCCCCATTCTGACCCCTGTGGCCTCCACTGGTAACGTCAACCCAATCTGAGAATGTGCCATTAATGACCACCCTTTGTTTTCTATCACTAAGCCAATTACTTACCCAAATACACAGATTTTCCCCTGGTTCCAGCAGTCTCATTTTATATACCAACCTTTTATGTGGCACGGTGTCAAATGCCTTTGAAAAGTCCAGATATACAACATCTACAGCGTCTCCCAGATCCAGTCTGGAACTTACCTCCTCGTAGAAGCCATTCAGATTAGTCTGACAGGACAGATCCCTCATAAACCCGATACTTATACTGGGTTATTATGTTATTTGCAGTGAGATACTCAAAGATAGGATCTCTAACAAACCCGGCTGGAGGACAGGAGGAGACTGCTGGAGGAGGACAGGGGGAGGAGGCTGGAGGACAGGAGAAGGAGACAAGAGGACAGGAGGAGGCTGGAGGACAGGAGGAGGCTACTGGAGGAGGACAGGAGGAGGCTGCTGGAGTTGGAGGAGGCTGGAGGACGAGACTGGAGGACAGCAGAAGGAGGCTGGAGGACAGGAGGAGGCTACTGGAGGAGGACAGGAGGAGAGACTGGAGGACAGGAGGAGGCTGCTGGAGGACAGGCGGAGGAGGCAGGAGGACAGGAGGCTACTGGAGGAGGACAGGTGGAGGAGGCTGGAGGAGGACAGGAGAAGGAGGCTGGAGGACAGGAGGCTGCTGGAGGAGCACATCCGGAGGAGGCTGCTGGAGGACATGAGGGGCTGCTGGAGGACAGAAGGAGACTGGAGGACAGGAGGAGGCTGCTGGGGGACAGAAGGAGACTGGAGGACAGGAGAAGGAGTCTGAAGGACATGAGGGGGCTGCTGGAGGACAGGAGGAGGAGGCTGTAGGACAGGAGGAGGCTGCTGGGGGAGGACAGGAGGAGGAGGCTGCTGGAGGAGGACAGGAGAAGGAGACTGGAGGACATGAGGGGCTGCTGGAGGACAGGAGGCTTCTGGAGGAGGACATCAGGAGGAGGACAGGAGAAGGAGACTGGAGGACATGAGGGGCTGCTGGAGGACAGGAGGCTTCTGGAGGAGGACATCAGAAGGCGGCTGGAGGACAGGAGGAGGCTGGAGGATAGAAGGAGTTTGGAGGACAGAAGGCTGCAGGAGGAGGACAGAAGGAGGCTGGAGGACAGGAGGAGACTGGAGGACAGGAAGAGGATAGAGGACAGGAAGAGGATAGAGGACAGGAAGAGGATAGAGGACAGGAAGAGGATAGAGGACAGGAGGAAGCTGGAGAACAGGAGGATGAGGATGGAGGACAAGAGGAGGCTGGAGGACAGGAAGAAGCTAGGGTACAGGAGGAGAATGGAGGACAGGAAGAAGCTGGAGGACAGGAGGAGGCTGGAGTACAGGATGAGGATAGAGGAAGATGGAGGCTAGGGTACAGGAGGAGGCTGGAGGACAGGCTGAGGATAGAGGACAGGAGGCTACATTATGAGGAGGATGGAGGACAGGAACCACACCATGTGAGGAGGGGTGGGGGTAGGGGTACAGATAATATTATGTGTAAGTTTGGGGAGATAAATAAAGTGGAAATTAAATGTAAAGAGAGGATAAAATTAAAGAAGGATTTTTATATGTTGCAGAGTTGCATTAGGGGGTATTTTACGGTTCCATGGGGGGTGGGGGTGGCCAAAGCAAGGGGCATTGTACTATGTAGGGGCCATTAACCCCTTAACTCTGAAGCCACTTTTCACCTTCCTGACACGGCCCATTTTTTAAAAATCTGACATGTGTCTATTTAAGTGGTTATAACTTTGGAACGCTTTAACATATCCAGTTGATTTTGAGATTGTTTTTTCGTGACACATTGTACTTCATGTTGGTTGAGAAATTTAAGCAATATGTTTAGTACTTATTTATGACATAAATGGAAATTTGGCGAAAATATTGAAAAAAAACAGTGTTTTCCAAATTCAAAATTTTCTACTTTTTGGAAAGCTGGTCATATCACTAAAATACATTTCCCATATGTCTGCTTTAACGTGGCCTCATTTTTCAAACATCTTTTCCTTTATTTAGGATGTTAGGAGGCTTACAACTTTAGGTGCAATTTTTCAGATTTTCACGAAAATCATCAAAACCTACTTTTGAAGGGTCAATTTAGTTAGAAGTGACTTTATAAGGCCCACATGACAGAAGACCCCCACAAATGACACCATTTTAGAAACTTACACCCCACAAAATATTCAAAAAAAATTTTGTTAACCCTTTGAGCGTTTCATGAGGGCGAAAAGTAAATGAAATTGGAATTACAGAAATGTAATTTTATCTTACTATAGATTCATTGAACATTAAAATTTGCACCTTCACAATGGGTTAAAAAGGAAAATGCATTTTCCAATTAATAATATTACTTAATAATTCATCTTCTATACTTTGTCCGCAGCGCGCCAAAAAAAGTAAAGTCCCTAATGTCATCGTAAAGGGGAGTAGTGGATATATATCGGTGATGGACCTTAAAAGAGCAACGACTCAGGACTCACCATAAAAGGGGATAGTAATATAAGTCCTAATAATTCATCTCCACTTCTTTGTCCACAGGTTACAGTCTCTGGAGCCGCAAATAAAGGGAAGTCGCCGGAGAACAGAAGTGATGCCCCGTGTTCAGAACAGAAACCTCTAGTTTTTTTAAATCAAATAAATTCTTATTGAACAGATTTTGTTTTACAACTTTTTTGTTTTTCCCCAACTAACAGAGAACATCCCCTTCATCCCACCTCCTGAAACCTCCAGGTAACCGGTATATACATCCCCTCCAGCTGCTCCACGGAGACACAATCTCATCTCCTCTTTCCTGTCCGGCCGGAAACGTGAAGTCCCTAATGTCACCAGTAAAGTGGACGTTAATTCATAAATTTTAGCAGCGGATTTTGGTGTTTTATGGTTATTTTACTAGAAAAAAGGCATAATAAATTCTCTATGGAAGTGCTGGCCATTTGAGGGCTAACAGGGTTTTCTACTTCATTGCATTACAGACTCCGTGAACCCCCCATGCTGGTGTCCTGTGGGCCTCCTCGCTATCCGCCAGAACATGGGTATCATGTGATTGTAGAAGAGAAGCTGTTACTGGTTATAGTGACGATACCGCATTTCTTATTCTAGGACGTCCTCCGAAGACTCCACCAAACAAGGGAGGCGCCAATAAAGTGCAGACAAGTCCCTCCGACAGATGAAACAAGACCCTGCGGCAGCAAATAGCTATCTCCTAAAATGCAGTTCTGCCCGCATGTCCAGCAATCTCCAGGTAACCGCTACACTCCCCCGGTACACCCCCATGTAGACACTATCTCCTCTACACTGCAGACAGTATAATATATGTAAATGACAGACGGATGGTAGTCCTGTTATAATATTACTGAATAATTCATCTCCCCGTGACATCAATGGGAAACAGCGATCGGTCCCCATGACAGCCTCAGGTCTTCTGAAGACCCAAGGCCGTCTCATTTTAACCCATTCATTACAATGTGCGATTTGCACATATTAATGAATGAGGAGGAAAATCCCCATATACTGTAGTATGGCAGTATATGGTAGGATCAATCAGACAACCTAGGGTTAAAGTTCCCTAGGGCAGTGATGGCGAGTGCCCAAACTACAACCAAAATCCACTTATTTACCGTGAAGTGCCAACGTGGCAAATTAAGCAGTAACTTATAGCTGCCTGTTCTTCCACATCTTTCAATCGTATCAGCCCCCTGAAGCCACCAATATAGTCGAAAGAAGGAGGGCAAATTCAGACTATCATAGTTGCTTCTCTCCGGGGTCTCTCTCTGTACAGGAAGAATGGTGGCTCTAGCAGGAGGCCTCCAAAGATATTGCAGTTCCAAACAGCCAATGAAATGTTGCTTTATAGTAGCGCTGAGAGCAGCATCTCTTAAGTTGCCTGGGACTGCAGGAAGATTTGGTGGATTTGGTCCTGATTGGTGAACCCTGTCCTGAGTGCCCACAGAAATGGCTCTGAGTGCCACCTCTGGCACCCGTGCCATAGGTTCGCCACCACTGCCCTAGGGGGGTCTGAAAAATAGTGAAAGTATAAAAAAAAAAAGTAAAAAAAAATTATAATAAAAAAACCTTAATTCTAATCACCCCCCTTTCCCTAGAACTGATATAAATAAACAGTTAAAATTAAAAACACATTAGGTATCGCCGCGATCTTTCAAAATATAATAACGATTTTTCACAGCGTTTAATGCTGTAATGGAAAATAGCGCCCCAAAGTCAAAATTGGCACTTGCTATTTTGAAAAATATAAAAAATTCTATAAAAAGTGACCAAATGGTCGTACAGTCCTATAAATTGAAAATTTCATCAAGATTTGCACAAAATGACACCCCCCACAGCTCCATACACCAAAGTATGAAAAAGTTATTAGCGCCAGAAAATGGCAATATCAAAAAAAATAATAATTTGTACAGGAGGTTTTAATTTTTGTAAATGTATGAAAACATTAGAAAACCTATACAAATTTGTTATCCTCGTGATCGCACCGACCCAAAGAATAAGTAGACTTGTCATTTGGGGCGCACAGTGAAGCCGTAAAATCCAAGCCCACAAGAAAACGGCGCAAATGCATTTTTTCACCATTTTCACTGCATTCGGATTTTTTTCCCGCTTCCCAGTACACGGCATGGAATATTATATACCATTACTATGAAGTGCAATTTGTTACACAGAAAACAAGCTGTCCCACAGCTCTTTATGTGGAAAAATTTAAAAGTTATAGATTTTTGAAGGTGGGGAGTGAAAAATGGAAGTGAAAAAACTAAAAAGGACCAGGTCGTTAAGTGGTTAATAAAAGTCCTAATAATTAATCTCCGGTTCTTTGTCCACAGCTTACAGTCTCTAGAGCCGCAAAGAAAAGGAAGTTGCTGTTGAACAGAAGTGATGTCCACTCAAGCCACCCCCGAACCCGAACCGTGCTACAACAAGTCCCCGACCCCCCCATCCCCCCCCCAGAACAGAAACTTCCAGGGAACCAATATACACCCCCCTCCAGCTTACAGTAGAAAAGCAAAAAGGCTGAAAATGTCCCGTAAAGTGGACATTAATTAATAAATTTGAGCAGCGGATTTCAGTGTTTTGTGGTTATTTTACTAAAAATAAAGCATAACTGGGTCTCCGTGGAAGTGCTGGCCCTTTAAGAGTTTAAGGGGTGTTCTACATCATTGACTACATCTCCCATGGTGCATTATTTCATTGAAACACTGGAGTCTTCCTGGCAGGGGGTTGGCAGCTAATTTGCAGCAGTTACTTGCTGTGTGGCTGTGGCGTTACATAAATATATAAAAGTTTGTGTAAAGTAGATAAATTGGGGGTATTATCAGTATATGCCCCTGGACATCTAGAGGCTGAGTCTCCTGCACATGTAGGGGAAGATGAGCCCGGGCTCAGCAGAGACAGGAAGTGATGTCAGTATCTGCTTCCTGTATTGTGATCCCGGGAACCTGCAGAAGAGAGAGAGAGCCCCTCACCTTTCTCTCCGACCTGAGTCTGACTGCACAGCTCCAGCATATTGTTAGTTTGTGTTTCTCCTCTGTCCTGCGCCCCTCATGTTGCTCCTCCTAGTTGGCGTCTCGGGCAGTGGCACGCCTGGTCTGGTTGTAGAAACAGCCATTCATATTACCCTCACATTGTGCCCCCCATCCCCCCTCACATTGTAGCTCCATAACTAGATTTCAGGTCTAAGCTGCATTTGCAGATCCCCTGAGATACTCGAACAGAAACACTAGAATGACTCCATTTTTTAAATGAAGACCCGTTGTGAAATGTTGGGAATAGGAAGCATTTTATCTCCTCTAGTGTTTACAGTACTGCTTAGAAATGACCCGCAAGAATGAAAAATGTACTTTCCTCAGGGTTTAAGAACAAAATGCCCCCACAGTTTAATACATCATTTCCCCTGAATACAGAAATATCATGATAGTCTCATGTTCAATGCTGTAGATGATGGTGAGAAATGGAGGCTGAAGGTCACAAGTTCAGAACATTGGGGCAGATTTACTTATCCGGTCCTTCGCGATCCAGCGGCACGTTCTCTGCGGTGGATTCGGGTCCGGCCGGGATTCATCAAGGTAGTTCCTCCGCCGTCGACCAGGTGGCGCTGCTGCACTGAAAAGCATCGGAACGCACTGGAGTTCACCGAGCTGGACCAAGTGAAGGTAAGCGCGTCCCAAGCGACACTTTTATTGTTTTAAATGCGGCGGTTTTTCCGAATC
>NC_092412.1:16416781-16515121 GCF_040894005.1 Engystomops pustulosus | reverse complement strand
ATACCTCCCTGAAGCTTTATATACGAGGACTAAAGTTCAAATCATAAAAATCTACATCAGAAGGAAACAAGAAGAAAGTCCGAAAATATTCTATAATCCTCAACCAAATGGACTCCCGTAAAAGTGCGAAAGAAGCTTTTTACAGCGACATTATAAAGTTTAATTAAGTGTATACAACAAAAACATCCAAGCACATAAACTAACCAAATATACCCAAAGATAACACCCCATTGTATGATAGCAGTAGAATTACATAGCACGACTGCATAAGGTCGTGTACACAACACATTTCAAGCGCATGCGGTGCAGTAATAGATTATAAAACAGGCGGTGTGGGGGCGGTGGCCCCGGGGCCCAAGCATTCTAGGGGCCCATGGCCACCCAAAACACACACCAAGTTTTATACTGAGAAGGACCTTCACCTAATAAATCCTGATACATCTCTTCCTACTCTCATTACACATGTACACAAAAGCCATTTCAGGACCTGTGAAGGTCCTCCGAGGTCCTGAAACTGCAGGCATCCTGCATTACCCAAGAAGTTTGAGTACACAAGACACTAATATGTGATGCATGTGAATATTGAAAACACAGCTGCAGTTTAACTAACACATTATCGGTGCATCCTGGGATTTACAGCTTCTCAATATTTTGAGTCGCAGGTTGCAGAGGATGGGTACAGAAGAAGGATACAAGTAACTCCATAATCAGTACAATGTATACTAAGCCCACAAGTAATGAATGTGCAGCCTGAAAACACAGATGCCGTTTAACTAACTAATTATCGGTGCATCCTGGGATTTACAGCTTGCACTGGTTGCAGATGTACAGAGGATGGGTACAAGTCACTTCATAATCCATACAATGTGTATTAAGCCCACAAGTAATGTGTATGAACACTGATAGCTCACAGTGATATGTAACATCTGTACAGTCACAGGCTGGAGATAATACATGAGAGCACTGATAGATCACAGTGATATGTAACATCTGTACAGTCACAGGCTGGAGATAATACATGAGATCACTGATAGATCACAGTGATATGTAACATCTGTACAGTCACAGGCTGGAGATAATACATGAGATCACTGATAGATCACAGTGATGTGTAACATCTGTACAGTCACAGGCTGGAGATAATACATGAGAGCACTGATAGGTCACAGTGATATGTAACATCTGTACAGTCACAGGCTGGAGATAATACATGAGATCACTGATAGATCACAGTGATATGTAACATCTGTACAGTCACAGGCTGGAGATAATACATGAGAGCACTGATAGATCACAGTGATATGTAACATCTGTACAGTGCTGGAGATAATACATGAGAGCACTGATAGATCACAGTGATATGTAACATCTGTACAGTCACAGGCTGGAGATAATACATGAGAGCACTGATAGATCACAGTCACAGTGATATGTAACATCTGTACAGTCACAGGCTGGAGATAATACATGAGAGCACTGATAGCTCACAGTGATATGTAACATCTGTACAGTCACAGGCTGGAGATAATACATGAGAGCACTGATAGCTCACAGTGATATGTAACATCTGTACAGTCACAGGCTGGAGATAATACATGAGAGCACTGATAGCTCACAGTGATATGTAACATCTGTACAGTCACAGGCTGGAGATAATACATGAGAGCACTGATAGCTCATGTATGTAACATCTGTACGTCACAGGCTAATAATACATGAGAGCACTGATAGATCACAGTGATATGTAACATCTGTACAGTCACAGGCTGGAGATAATACATGAGAGCACTGATAGATCACAGTGATATGTAACATCTGTACAGTCACAGGCTGGAGATAATACATGAGAGCACTGATAGATCACAGTGATATGTAACATCTGTTCACTGATAATCACAGTGATATGTAACACTGTACAGTCACAGGCTGGAGATAATACATGAGAGCACTGATAGCTCACAGTGATATGTAACATCTGTACAGTCACAGGCTGGAGATAATACATGAGAGCACTGATAGATTACAGTGATATGTAACATCTGTACAGTCACAGGCTGGAGATAATACATGAGAGCACTGATAGATCACAGTGATATGTAACATCTGTACAGTCACAGGCTGGAGATAATACATGAGCACTGATAGATCACAGTGATATGTAACATCTGTACAGCACAGGCTGGAGATAATACATGAGAGCACTGATAGATCACAGTGATATGTAACATCTGTACAGTCACAGGCTGGAGATAATACATGAGAGCACTGATAGGTCACAGTGATATGTAACATCTGTACAGTCAGGCTGGAGATAATACATGAGAGCACTGATAGATCACAGTGATATGTAACATCTGTACAGTCACAGGCTGGAGATAATACATGAGAGCACTGATAGATCACAGTGATATGTAACATCTGTACAGTCACAGGCTGGAGATAATACATGAGAGCACTGATAGCTCACAGTGATATGTAACATCTGTACAGTCACAGGCTGGAGATAATACATGAGAGCACTGATAGCTCACAGTGATATGTAACATCTGTACAGTCACAGGCTGGAGATAATACATGAGAGCACTGATAGCTCACAGTGATATGTAACATCTGTACAGTCACAGGCTGGAGATAATACATGAGAGCACTGATAGATCACAGTGATATGTAACATCTGTACAGTCACAGGCTGGAGATAATACATGAGAGCACTGATAGCTCACAGTGATATGTAACATCTGTACAGTCACAGGCTGGAGATAATACATGAGAGCACTGATAGCTCACAGTGATATGTAACATCTGTACAGTCACAGGCTGGAGATAATACATGAGAAGCACTGATAGATCACAGTGATATGTAACATCTGTACAGTGGCTGGAGATAATACATGAGAGCACTGATATCACAGTGATATGTAACATCTGTACAGTCACAGGCTGGAGATAATACATGAGAGCACTGATAGCTCACAGTGATATGTAACATCTGTACAGTCACAGGCTGGAGATAATACCATGAGAGCACTGATAGCTCACAGTGATATGTAACATCTGTACAGTCACAGGCTGGAGATAATACATGAGAGCACTGATAGATCACAGTGATATGTAACATCTGTACAGTCACAGGCTGGAGATAATACATGAGAGCACTGATAGATCACAGTGATATGTAACATCTGTACAGTCACAGGCTGGAGATAATACATGAGAGCACTGATAGATCACAGTGATATGTAACATCTGTACAGTCACAGGCTGGAGATAATACATGAGAGCACTGATAGCTCACAGTGATATGTAACATCTGTACAGTCACAGGCTGGAGATAATACATGAGAGCACTGATAGATCACAGTGATATGTAACATCTGTACAGTCACAGGCTGGAGATAATACATGAGAGCACTGATAGATCACAGTGATATGTAACATCTGTACAGTCACAGGCTGGAGATAATACATGAGAGCACTGATAGATCACAGTGATATGTAACATCTGTACAGTCACAGGCTGGAGATAATACATGAGAGCACTGATAGATCACAGTGATATGTAACATCTGTACAGTCACAGGCTGGAGATAATACATGAGAGCACTGATAGATCACAGTGATATGTAACATCTGTACAGTCACAGGCTGGAGATAATACATGAGAGCACTGATAGCTCACAGTGATATGTAACATCTTACAGTCACAGGCTGGAGATAATACATGAGAGCACTGATAGCTCACAGTGATATGTAACATCTGTACAGTCACAGGCTGGAGATAATACATGAGAGCACTGATAGCTCACAGTGATATGTAACATCTGTACAGTCACAGGCTGGAGATAATACATGAGAGCACTGATAGATCACAGTGATATGTAACATCTGTACAGTCACAGGCTGGAGATAATACATGAGAGCACTGATAGATCACAGTGATATGTAACATCTGTACAGTCACAGGCTGGAGATAATACATGAGAGCACTGATAGATCACAGTGATATGTAACATCTGTACAGTCACAGGCTGGAGATAATACATGAGAGCACTGATAGATCACAGTGATATGTAACATCTGTACAGTCACAGGCTGGAGATAATACATGAGAGCACTGATAGCTCACAGTGATATGTAACATCTGTACAGTCACAGGCTGGAGATAATACATGAGAGCACTGATAGCTCACAGTGATATGTAACATCTGTACAGTCACAGGCTGGAGATAATACATGAGAGCACTGATAGCTCACAGTGATATGTAACATCTGTACAGTCACAGGCTGGAGATAATACATGAGAGCACTGATAGATCACAGTGATATGTAACATCTGTACAGTCACAGGCTGGAGATAATACATGAGAGCACTGATAGATCACAGTGATATGTAACATCTGTACAGTCACAGGCTGGAGATAATACATGAGAGCACTGATAGATCACAGTGATATGTAACATCTGTACAGTCACAGGCTGGAGATAATACATGAGAGCACTGATAGATCACAGTGATATGTAACATCTGTACAGTCACAGGCTGGAGATAATACATGAGAGCACTGATAGATCACAGTGATATGTAACATCTGTACAGTCACAGGCTGGAGATAATACATGAGAGCACTGATAGATCACAGTGATATGAACATCTGTACAGTCACAGGCTGGAGATAATACATGAGAGCACTGATAGCTCACAGTGATATGTAACATCTGTACAGTCACAGGCTGGAGATAATACATGAAGCACTGATAGATCACAGTGATATGTAACATCTGTACAGTCACAGGCTGGAGATAATACATGAGAGCACTGATAGATCACAGTGATATGTAACATCTGTACAGTCACAGGCTGGAGATAATACATGAGAGCACTGATAGATCACAGTGATATGTAACATCTGTACAGTCACAGGCTGGAGATAATACATGAGAGCACTGATAGATCACAGTGATATGTAACATCTGTACAGTCACAGGCTGGAGATAATACATGAGAGCACTGATAGATCACAGTGATATGTAACATCTGTACAGTCACAGGCTGGAGATAATACATGAGAGCACTGATAGATCACAGTGATATGTAACATCTGTACAGTCACAGGCTGGAGATAATACATGAGAGCACTGATAGATCACAGTGATATGTAACATCTGTACAGTCACAGGCTGGAGATAATACATGAGAGCACTGATAGATCACAGTGATATGTAACATCTGTACAGTCACAGGCTGGAGATAATACATGAGATCACTGATAGATCACAGTGATATGTAACATCTGTACAGTCACAGGCTGGAGATAATACATGAGAGCACTGATAGCTCACAGTGATATGTAACATCTGTACAGTCACAGGCTGGAGATAATACATGAGAGCACTGATAGATCACAGTGATATGTAACATCTGTACAGTCACAGGCTGGAGATAATACATGAGAGCACTGATAGCTCACAGTGATATGTAACATCTGTACAGTCACAGGCTGGAGATAATACATGAGAGCACTGATAGATCACAGTGATATGTAACATCTGTACAGTCACAGGCTGGAGATAATACATGAGAGCACTGATAGATCACAGTGATATGTAACATCTGTACAGTCACAGGCTGGAGATAATACATGAGAGCACTGATAGATCACAGTGATATGTAACATCTGTACAGTCACAGGCTGGAGATAATACATGAGAGCACTGATAGATCACAGTGATATGTAACATCTGTACAGTCACAGGCTGGAGATAATACATGAGATCACTGATAGATCACAGTGATATGTAACATCTGTACAGTCACAGGCTGGAGATAATACATGAGAGCACTGATAGCTCACAGTGATATGTAACATCTGTACAGTCACAGGCTGGAGATAATACATGAGAGCACTGATAGATCACAGTGATATGTAACATCTGTACAGTCACAGGCTGGAGATAATACATGAGAGCACTGATAGATCACAGTGATATGTAACATCTGTACAGTCACAGGCTGGAGATAATACATGAGAGCACTGATAGATCACAGTGATATGTAACATCTGTACAGTCACAGGCTGGAGATAATACATGAGAGCACTGATAGATCACAGTGATATGTAACATCTGTACAGTCACAGGCTGGAGATAATACATGAGAGCACTGGATAGATCACAGTGATATGTAACATCTGTACAGTCACAGGCTGGAGATAATACATGAGAGCACTGATAGATCACAGTGATATGTAACATCTGTACAGTCACAGGCTGGAGATAATACATGAGAGCACTGATAGATCACAGTGATATGTAACATCTGTACAGTCACAGGCTGGAGATAATACATGAGAGCACTGATAGCTCACAGTGATATGTAACATCTGTACAGTCACAGGCTGGAGATAATACATGAGAGCACTGATAGATCACAGTGATATGTAACATCTGTACAGTCACAGGCTGGAGATAATACATGAGAGCACTGATAGATCACAGTGATATGTAACATCTGTACAGTCACAGGCTGGAGATAATACATGAGAGCACTGATAGCTCACAGTGATATGTAACATCTGTACAGTCACAGGCTGGAGATAATACATGAGAGCACTGATAGATCACAGTGATATGTAACATCTGTACAGTCACAGGCTGGAGATAATACATGAGAGCACTGATAGATCACAGTGATATGTAACATCTGTACAGTCACAGGCTGGAGATAATACATGAGAGCACTGATAGATCACAGTGATATGTAACATCTGTACAGTCACAGGCTGGAGATAATACATGAGAGCACTGATAGATCACAGTGATATGTAACATCTGTACAGTCACAGGCTGGAGATAATACATGAGAGCACTGATAGCTCACAGTGATATGTAACATCTGTACAGTCACAGGCTGGAGATAATACATGAGAGCACTGATAGATCACAGTGATATGTAACTGTACAGTCACAGGCTGGAGATAATACATGAGAGCACTGATAGATCCCAGTGATATGTAACATCTGTACAGTCACAGGCTGGAGATAATACATGAGAGCACTGATAGATCACAGTGATATGTAACATCTGTACAGTCACAGGCTGGAGATAATACATGAGAGCACTGATAGATCACAGTGATATGTAACATCTGTACAGTCACAGGCTGGAGATAATACATGAGAGCACTGATAGATCACAGTGATATGTAACATCTGTACAGTCACAGGCTGGAGATAATACATGAGAGCACTGATAGATCACAGTGATATGTAACATCTGTACAGTCACAGGCTGGAGATAATACATGAGAGCACTGATAGATCACAGTGATATGTAACATCTGTACAGTCACAGGCTGGAGATAATACATGAGAGCACTGATAGATCACAGTGATATGTAACATCTGTACAGTCACAGGCTGGAGATAATACATGAGAGCACTGATAGATCACAGTGATATGTAACATCTGTACAGTCACAGGCTGGAGATAATACATGAGAGCACTGATAGATCACAGTGATATGTAACATCTGTACAGTCACAGGCTGGAGATAATACATGAGAGCACTGATAGATCACAGTGATATGTAACATCTGTACAGTCACAGGCTGGAGATAATACATGAGAGCACTGATAGATCACAGTGATATGTAACATCTGTACAGTCACAGGCTGGAGATAATACATGAGAGCACTGGATAGATCACAGTGATATGTAACATCTGTACAGTCACAGGCTGGAGATAATACATGAGAGCACTGATAGATCACAGTGATATGTAACATCTGTACAGTCACAGGCTGGAGATAATACATGAGAGCACTGATAGATCACAGTGATATGTAACATCTGTACAGTCACAGGCTGGAGATAATACATGAGAGCACTGATAGATCACAGTGATATGTAACATCTGTACAGTCACAGGCTGGAGATAATACATGAGAGCACTGATAGATCACAGTGATATGTAACATCTGTACAGTCACAGGCTGGAGATAATACATGAGAGCACTGATAGATCACAGTGATATGTAACATCTGTACAGTCACAGGCTGGAGATAATACATGAGAGCACTGATAGCTCACAGTGATATGTAACATCTGTACAGTCACAGGCTGGAGATAATACATGGGGAGCACTGATAGATCACAGTGATATGTAACATCTGTACAGTCACAGGCTGGAGATAATACATGAGAGCACTGATAGATCACAGTGACATGTAACATCTGTACAGTCACAGGCTGGAGATAATACATGAGAGCACTGATACATCACAGTGATATGTAACATCTGTACAGTCACAGGCTGGAGATAATACATGAGAGCACTGATAGATCACAGTGATATGTAACATCTGTACATTCACAGGCTGGAGATAATACATGAGAGCACTGATAGATCACAGTGATATGTAACATCTGTACAGTCACAGGCTGGAGATAATACATGAGAGCACTGATAGATCACAGTGATATGTAACATCTGTACAGTCACAGGCTGGAGATAATACATGAGAGCACTGATAGATCACAGTGATATGTAACATCTGTACAGTCACAGGCTGGAGATAATACATGAGAGCACTGATAGCTCACAGTGATATGTAACATCTGTACAGTCACAGGCTGGAGATAATACATGAGAGCACTGATAGATCACAGTGATATGTAACATCTGTATAGTCACAGGCTGGAGATAATACATGAGAGCACTGATAGATCACAGTGATATGTAACATCTGTACAGTCACAGGCTGGAGATAATACATGAGAGCACTGATAGATCACAGTGATATGTAACATCTGTACAGTCACAGGCTGGAGATAATACATGAGAGCACTGATAGATCACAGTGATATGTAACATCTGTACAGTCACAGGCTGGAGATAATACATGAGAGCACTGATAGATCACAGTGATATGTAACATCTGTACAGTCACAGGCTGGAGATAATACATGAGAGCACTGATAGATCACAGTGATATGTAACATCTGTACAGTCACAGGCTGGAGATAATACATGAGAGCACTGATAGATCACAGTGATATGTAACATCTGTACAGTCACAGGCTGGAGATAATACATGAGAGCACTGATAGATCACAGTGATATGTAACATATGTACAGTCACAGGCTGGAGATAATACATGAGAGCACTGATAGATCACAGTGATATGTAACATCTGTACAGTCACAGGCTGGAGATAATACATGAGAGCACTGATAGCTCACAGTGATATTTAACATCTGTACAGTCACAGGCTGGAGATAATACATGAGAGCACTGATAGATCACAGTGATATGTAACATCTGTACAGTCACAGGCTGGAGATAATACATGAGAGCACTGATAGATCACAGTGATATGTAACATCTGTACAGTCACAGGCTGGAGATAATACATGAGAGCACTGATAGATCACAGTGATATGTAACATCTGTACAGTCACAGGCTGGAGATAATACATGAGAGCACTGATAGCTCACAGTGATATGTAACATCTGTACAGTCACAGGCTGGAGATAATACATGAGAGCACTGATAGATCACAGTGATATGTAACATCTGTACAGTCACAGGCTGGAGATAATACATGAGAGCACTGATAGCTCACAGTGATATGTAACATCTGTACAGTCACAGGCTGGAGATAATACATGAGAGCACTGATAGATCACAGTGATATGTAACATCTGTACAGTCACAGGCTGGAGATAATACATGAGAGCACTGATAGATCACAGTGATATGTAACATATGTACAGTCACAGGCTGGAGATAATACATGAGAGCACTGATAGATCACAGTGATATGTAACATCTGTACAGTCACAGGCTGGAGATAATACATGAGAGCACTGATAGATCACAGTGATATGTAACATCTGTACAGTCACAGCTGGAGATAATACATGAGAGCACTGATAGGTCACAGTGATATGTAACATATGTACAGTCACAGGCTGGAGATAATACATGAGAGCACTGATAGCTCACAGTGATATGTAACATCTGTACAGTCACAGGCTGGAGATAATACATGAGAGCACTGATAGATCACAGTGATATGTAACATCTGTACAGTCACAGGCTGGAGATAATACATGAGAGCACTGATAGCTCACAGTGATATGTAACATCTGTACAGTCACAGGCTGGAGATAATACATGAGAGCACTGATAGATCACAGTGATATGTAACATGTGTACAGTCACAGGCTGGAGATAATACATGAGAGCACTGATAGCTCACAGTGATATGTAACATCTGTACAGTCACAGGCTGGAGATAATACATGAGAGCACTGATAGATCACAGTGATATGTAACATCTGTACAGTCACAGGCTGGAGATAATACATGGGAGCACTGATAGATCACAGTGATATGTAACATCTGTACAGTCACAGGCTGGAGATAATACATGAGAGCACTGATAGCTCACAGTGATATGTAACATCTGTACAGTCACAGGCTGGAGATAATACATGAGAGCACTGATAGCTCACAGTGATATGTAACATCTGTACAGTCACAGGCTGGAGATAATACATGAGAGCACTGATAGATCACAGTGATATGTAACATCTGTACAGTCACAGGCTGGAGATAATACATGAGAGCACTGATAGATCACAGTGATATGTAACATCTGTACAGTCACAGGCTGGAGATAATACATGAGAGCACTGATAGATCACAGCGATATGTAACATCTGTACAGTCACAGGCTGGAGATAATACATGAGAGCACTGATAGATCACAGTGATATATAACATCTGTACAGTCACAGGCCGGAGATAATACATGAGAGCACTGATAGATCACAGTGATATGTAACATCTGTACAGTCACAGGCTGGAGATAATACATGAGATTACTGATAGCTCACAGTGATATGTAACATCTGTACAGTCACAGGCTGGAGATAATACATGAGAGCACTGATAGATCACAGTGATATGTAACATCTGTACAGTCACAGGCTGGAGATAATACATGAGAGCACTGATAGATCACAGTGATATGTAACATCTGTACAGTCACAGGCTGGAGATAATACATGAGAGCACTGATAGATCACAGTGATATGTAACATCTGTACAGTCACAGGCTGGAGATAATACATGAGATCACTGATAGATCACAGTGATATGTAACATCTGTGCAATCACAGGCTGGAGATAATACATGAGAGCACTGATAGATCACAGTGATATGTAACATCTGTACAGTCACAGGCTGGAGATAATACATGAGAGCACTGATAGCTCACAGTGATATGTAACATCTGTACAGTCACAGGCTGGAGATAATACATGAGAGCACTGATAGATCACAGTGATATGTAACATCTGTACAGTCACAGGCTGGAGATAATACATGAGAGCACTGATAGCTCACAGTGATATGTAACATCTGTACAGTCACAGGCTGGAGATAATACATGAGAGCACTGATAGATCACAGTGATATGTAACATCTGTACAGTCACAGGCTGGAGATAATACATGAGAGCACTGATAGCTCACAGTGATATGTAACATCTGTACAGTCACAGGCTGGAGATAATACATGAGATCACTGATAGATCACAGTGATATGTAACATCTGTACAGTCACAGGCTGGAGATAATACATGAGAGCACTGATAGCTCACAGTGATATGTAACATCTGTACAGTCACAGGCTGGAGATAATACATGAGAGCACTGATAGCTCACAGTGATATGTAACTGTACAGTCACAGGCTGGAGATAATACATGAGAGCACTGATAGATCACAGTGATATGTAACATCTGTACAGTCACAGGCTGGAGATAATACATGAGAACACTGATAGATCACAGTGATATGTAACATCTGTACAGTCACAGGCTGGAGATAATACATGAGAGCACTGATAGATCACAGTGATATGTAACATCTGTACAGTCACAGGCTGGAGATAATACATGAGAGCACTGATAGATCACAGTGATATGTAACATCTGTACAGTCACAGGCTGGAGATAATACATGAGAACACTGATAGATCACAGTGATATGTAACATCTGTACAGTCACAGGCTGGAGATAATACATGAGAGCACTGATAGATCACAGTGATATGTAACATCTGTACAGTCACAGGCTGGAGATAATACATGAGAGCACTGATAGATCACAGTGATATGTAACATCTGTACAGTCACAGGCTGGAGATAATACATGAGAGCACTGATAGATCACAGTGATATGTAACATCTGTACAGTCACAGGCTGGAGATAATACATGAGAGCACTGATAGATCACAGTGATATGTAACATCTGTACAGTCACAGGCTGGAGATAATACATGAGAGCACTGATAGCTCACAGTGATATGTAACATCTGTACAGTCACAGGCTGGAGATAATACATGAGAGCACTGATAGATCACAGTGATATGTAACATCTGTACAGTCACAGGCTGGAGATAATACATGAGAGCACTGATAGATCACAGTGATATGTAACATCTGTACAGTCACAGGCTGGAGATAATACATGAGAGCACTGATAGATCACAGTGATATGTAACATCTGTACAGTCACAGGCTGGAGATAATACATGAGAGCACTGATAGCTCACAGTGATATGTAACATCTGTACAGTCACAGGCTGGAGATAATACATGAGAGCACTGATAGATCACAGTGATATGTAACATCTGTACAGTCACAGGCTGGAGATAATACATGAGAGCACTGATAGATCACAGTGATATGTAACATCTGTACAGTCACAGGCTGGAGATAATACATGAGAGCACTGATAGCTCACAGTGATATGTAACATCTGTACAGTCACAGGCTGGAGATAATACATGAGAGCACTGATAGATCACAGTGATATGTAACATCTGTACAGTCACAGGCTGGAGATAATACATGAGAGCACTGATAGATCACAGTGATATGTAACATCTGTACAGTCACAGGCTGGAGATAATACATGAGAGCACTGATAGATCACAGTGATATGTAACATCTGTACAGTCACAGGCTGGAGATAATACATGAGAGCACTGATAGCTCACAGTGATATGTAACATCTGTACAGTCACAGGCTGGAGATAATACATGAGAGCACTGATAGGTCACAGTGATATGTAACATCTGTACAGTCACAGGCTGGAGATAATACATGAGAGCACTGATAGATCACAGTGATATGTAACATCTGTACAGTCACAGGCTGGAGATAATACATGAGAGCACTGATAGATCACAGTGATATGTAACATCTGTACAGTCACAGGCTGGAGATAATACATGAGAGCACTGATAGATCACAGTGATATGTAACATCTGTACAGTCACAGGCTGGAGATAATACATGAGAGCACTGATAGATCACAGTGATATGTAACATCTGTACAGTCACAGGCTGGAGATAATACATGAGAGCACTGATAGATCACAGTGATATGTAACATCTGTACAGTCACAGGCTGGAGATAATACATGAGATCACTGATAGCTCACAGTGATATGTAACATCTGTACAGTCACAGGCTGGAGATAATACATGAGAGCACTGATAGATCACAGTGATATGTAACATCTGTACAGTCACAGGCTGGAGATAATACATGAGAGCACTGATAGATCACAGTGATATGTAACATCTGTACAGTCACAGGCTGGAGATAATACATGAGAGCACTGATAGATCACAGTGATATGTAACATCTGTACAGTCACAGGCTGGAGATAATACATGAGAGCACTGATAGATCACAGTGATATGTAACATCTGTACAGTCACAGGCTGGAGATAATACATGAGAGCACTGATAGATCACAGTGATATGTAACATCTGTACAGTCACAGGCTGGAGATAATACATGAGAGCACTGATAGCTCACAGTGATATGTAACATCTGTACAGTCACAGGCTGGAGATAATACATGAGAGCACTGATAGCTCACAGTGATATGTAACATCTGTACAGTCACAGGCTGGAGATAATACATGAGAGCACTGATAGCTCACAGTGATATGTAACATCTGTACAGTCACAGGCTGGAGATAATACATGAGAGCACTGATAGATCACAATGATATGTAACATCTGTGCAGTCACAGGCTGGAGATAATACATGAGAGCACTGATAGCTCACAGTGATATGTAACATCTGTACAGTCACAGGCTGGAGATAATACATGAGAGCACTGATAGATCACAGTGATATGTAACATCTGTACAGTCACAGGCTGGAGATAATACATGAGAGCACTGATAGCTCACAGTGATATGTAACATCTGTACAGTCACAGGCTGGAGATAATACATGAGAGCACTGATAGATCACAGTGATATGTAACATCTGTACAGTCACAGGCTGGAGATAATACATGAGAGCACTGATAGCTCACAGTGATATGTAACATCTGTACAGTCACAGGCTGGAGATAATACATGAGAGCACTGATAGATCACAGTGATATGTAACATCTGTACAGTCACAGGCTGGAGATAATACATGAGAGCACTGATAGATCACAGTGATATGTAACATCTGTACAGTCACAGGCTGGAGATAATACATGAGAGCACTGATAGATCACAGTGATATGTAACATCTGTACAGTCACAGGCTGGAGATAATACATGAGAGCACTGATAGATCACAGTGATATGTAACATCTGTACAGTCACAGGCTGGAGATAATACATGAGAGCACTGATAGATCACAGTGATATGTAACATCTGTACAGTCACAGGCTGGAGATAATACATGAGAGCACTGATAGATCACAGTGATATGTAACATCTGTACAGTCACAGGCTGGAGATAATACATGAGAGCACTGATAGATCACAGTGATATGTAACATCTGTACAGTCACAGGCTGGAGATAATACATGAGAGCACTGATAGATCACAGTGATATGTAACATCTGTACAGTCACAGGCTGGAGATAATACATGAGAGCACTGATAGATCACAGTGATATGTAACATCTGTACAGTCACAGGCTGGAGATAATACATGAGAGCACTGATAGATCACAGTGATATGTAACATCTGTACAGTCACAGGCTGGAGATAATACATGAGAGCACAGATAGATCACAGTGATGTGTAACATCTGTACAGTCACAGGCTGGAGATAATACATGAGAGCACTGATAGATCACAGTGATATGTAACATCTGTACAGTCACAGGCTGGAGATAATACATGAGATCACTGATAGATTACAGTGATATGTAACATCTGTACAGTCACAGGCTGGAGATAATACATGAGAGCACTGATAGATCACAGTGATATGTAACATCTGTACAGTCACAGGCTGGAGATAATACATGAGAGCACTGATAGCTCACAGTGATATGTAACATCTGTACAGTCACAGGCTGGAGATAATACATGAGAGCACTGATAGATCACAGTGATATGTAACATCTGTACAGTCACAGGCTGGAGATAATACATGAGAGCACTGATAGGTCACAGTGATATGTAACATCTGTACAGTCACAGGCTGGAGATAATACATGAGAGCACTGATAGATCACAGTGATATGTAACATCTGTACAGTCACAGGCTGGAGATAATACATGAGAGCACTGATAGATCACAGTGATATGTAACATCTGTACAGTCACAGGCTGGAGATAATACATGAGAGCACTGATAGATCACAGTGATATGTAACATCTGTACAGTCACAGGCTGGAGATAATACATGAGATCACTGATAGATTACAGTGATATGTAACATCTGTACAGTCACAGGCTGGAGATAATACATGAGAGCACTGATAGATCACAGTGATATGTAACATCTGTACAGTCACAGGCTGGAGATAATACATGAGAGCACTGATACCTCACAGTGATATGTAACATCTGTACAGTCACAGGCTGGAGATAATACATGAGAGCACTGATAGCTCACAGTGATATGTAACATCTGTACAGTCACAGGCTGGAGATAATACATGAGAGCACTGATAGATCACAGTGATATGTAACATCTGTACAGTCACAGGCTGGAGATAATACATGAGAGCACTGATAGCTCACAGTGATATGTAACATCTGTACAGTCACAGGCTGGAGATAATACATGAGAGCACTGATAGATCACAGTGATATGTAACATCTGTACAGTCACAGGCTGGAGATAATACATGAGAGCACTGATAGCTCACAGTGATATGTAACATCTGTACAGTCACAGGTTGGAGATAATACATGAGAGCACTGATAGATCACAGTGATATGTAACATCTGTACAGTCACAGGCTGGAGATAATACATGAGAGCACTGATAGCTCACAGTGATATGTAACATCTGTACAGTCACAGGCTGGAGATAATACATGAGAGCACTGATAGATCACAGTGATATGTAACATCTGTACAGTCACAGGCTGGAGATAATACATGAGAGCACTGATAGCTCACAGTGATATGTAACATCTGTACAGTCACAGGCTGGAGATAATACATGAGAGCACTGATACCTCACAGTGATATGTAACATCTGTACAGTCACAGGCTGGAGATAATACATGAGAGCACTGATAGGTCACAGTGATATGTAACATCTGTACAGTCACAGGCTGGAGATAAT
Organism: Engystomops pustulosus; assembly: GCF_040894005.1. Taxonomy (NCBI): domain Eukaryota; kingdom Metazoa; phylum Chordata; class Amphibia; order Anura; family Leptodactylidae; genus Engystomops; species Engystomops pustulosus. Next base: position 16,498,480 of record NC_092412.1, on the reverse strand, counting down.
ACATGAGAGCACTGATAGATCACAGTGATATGTAACATCTGTACAGTCACAGGCTGGAGATACTACATGAGAGCACTGATAGATCACAGTGATATGTAACATGTGTACAGTCACAGGCTGGAGATAATACATGAGAGCACTGATAGATCACAGTGATATGTAACATCTGTACAGTCACAGGCTGGAGATAATACATGAGAGCACTGATAGATCACAGTGATGTGTAACATCTGTACAGTCACAGGCTTAAGATAATACATGAGAGCACTGATACCTCACAGTGATATGTAACATCTGTACAGTCACAGGCTGGAGATAATACATGAGAGCACTGATAGATCACAGTGATATGTAACATCTGTACAGTCACAGGCTGGAGATAATACATGAGAGCACTGATAGATCACAGTGATATGTAACATCTGTACAGTCACAGGCTGGAGATAATACATGAGATCACTGATAGATCACAGTGATATGTAACATCTGTACAGTCACAGGCTGGAGATAATACATGAGAGCACTGATAGGTCACAGTGATATGTAACATCTGTACAGTCACAGGCTGGAGATAATACATGAGAGCACTGATAGATCACAGTGATATGTAACATCTGTACAGTCACAGGCTGGAGATAATACATGAGATCACTGATAGATTACAGTGATATGTAACATCTGTACAGTCACAGGCTGGAGATAATACATGAGAGCACTGATAGATCACAGTGATATGTAACATCTGTACAGTCACAGGCTGGAGATAATACATGAGAGCACTGATAGATCACAGTGATATGTAACATCTGTACAGTCACAGGCTGGAGATAATACATGAGAGCACTGATAGATCACAGTGATATGTAACATCTGTACAGTCACAGGCTGGAGATAATACATGAGAGCACTGATAGATCACAGTGATATGTAACATCTGTACAGTCACAGGCTGGAGATAATACATGAGAGCACTGATAGATCACAGTGATATGTAACATCTGTACAGTCACAGGCTGGAGATAATACATGAGATCACTGATAGATTACAGTGATATGTAACATCTGTACAGTCACAGGCTGGAGATAATACATGAGAGCACTGATAGATCACAGTGACATGTAACATCTGTACAGTCACAGGCTGGAGATAATACATGAGAGCACTGATACCTCACAGTGATATGTAACATCTGTACAGTCACAGGCTGGAGATAATACATGAGAGCACTGATAGCTCACAGTGATATGTAACATCTGTACAGTCACAGGCTGGAGATAATACATGAGAGCACTGATAGATCACAGTGATATGTAACATCTGTACAGTCACAGGCTGGAGATAATACATGAGAGCACTGATAGATCACAGTGATATGTAACATCTGTACAGTCACAGGCTGGAGATAATACATGAGAGCACTGATAGCTCACAGTGATATGTAACATCTGTACAGTCACAGGCTGGAGATAATACATGAGAGCACTGATAGATCACAGTGATATGTAACATCTGTACAGTCACAGGCTGGAGATAATACATGAGAGCACTGATAGATCACAGTGATGTGTAACATCTGTACAGTCACAGGCTTAAGATAATACATGAGAGCACTGATACCTCACAGTGATATGTAACATCTGTACAGTCACAGGCTGGAGATAATACATGAGAGCACTGATAGATCACAGTGATATGTAACATCTGTACAGTCACAGGCTGGAGATAATACATGAGAGCACTGATAGATCACAGTGATATGTAACATCTGTACAGTCACAGGCTGGAGATAATACATGAGAGCACTGATAGATCACAGTGATATGTAACATCTGTACAGTCACAGGCTGGAGATAATACATGAGAGCACTGATAGCTCACAGTGATATGTAACATCTGTACAGTCACAGGCTGGAGATAATACATGAGAGCACTGATAGCTCACAGTGATATGTAACATCTGTACAGTCACAGGCTGGAGATAATACATGAGAGCACTGATAGATCACAGTGATATGTAACATCTGTACAGTCACAGGCTGGAGATAATACATGAGAGCACTGATAGCTCACAGTGATATGTAACATCTGTACAGTCACAGGCTGGAGATAATACATGAGAGCACTGATAGGTCACAGTGATATGTAACATCTGTACAGTCACAGGCTGGAGATAATACATGAGAGCACTGATAGATCACAGTGATATGTAACATCTGTACAGTCACAGGCTGGAGATAATACATGAGAGCACTGATAGCTCACAGTGATATGTAACATCTGTACAGTCACAGGCTGGAGATAATACATGAGAGCACTGATAGATCACAGTGATATGTAACATCTGTACAGTCACAGGCTGGAGATAATACATGAGAGCACTGATAGCTCACAGTGATATGTAACATCTGTACAGTCACAGGCTGGAGATAATACATGAGAGCACTGATAGCTCACAGTGATATGTAACATCTGTACAGTCACAGGCTGGAGATAATACATGAGATCACTGATAGCTCACAGTGATATGTAACATCTGTACAGTCACAGGCTGGAGATAATACATGAGATCACTGATAGCTCACAGTGATATGTAACATCTGTACAGTCACAGGCTGGAGATAATACATGAGATCACTGATAGCTCACAGTGATATGTAACATCTGTACAGTCACAGGCTGGAGATAATACATGAGAGCACTGATAGATCACAGTGATATGTAACATCTGTACAGTCACAGGCTGGAGATAATACATGAGATCACTGATAGATCACAGTGATATGTAACATCTGTACAGTCACAGGCTGGAGATAATACATGAGAGCACTGATAGATCACAGTGATATGTAACATCTGTACAGTCACAGGCTGGAGATAATACATGAGAGCACTGATAGATCACAGTGATATGTAACATCTGTACAGTCACAGGCTGGAGATAATACATGAGAGCACTGATAGATCACAGTGATATGTAACATCTGTACAGTCACAGGCTGGAGATAATACATGAGAGCACTGATAGATCACAGTGATATGTAACATCTGTACAGTCACAGGCTGGAGATAAAACATGAGAGCACTGATAGATCACAGTGATATGTAACATCTGTACAGTCACAGGCTGGAGATAATACATGAGAGCACTGATAGATCACAGTGATATGTAACATCTGTACAGTCACAGGCTGGAGATAATACATGAGAGCACTGATAGATCACAGTGATATGTAACATCTGTACAGTCACAGGCTGGAGATAATACATGAGAGCACTGATAGATCACAGTGATATGTAACATCTGTACAGTCACAGGCTGGAGATAATACATGAGAGCACTGATAGATCACAGTGATATGTAACATCTGTACAGTCACAGGCTGGAGATAATACATGAGAGCACTGATAGATCACAGTGATATGTAACATCTGTACAGTCACAGGCTGGAGATAATACATGAGAGCACTGATAGATCACAGTGATATGTAACATCTGTACAGTCACAGGCTGGAGATAATACATGAGAGCACTGATAGCTCACAGTGATATGTAACATCTGTACAGTCACAGGCTGGAGATAATACATGAGAGCACTGATAGGTCACAGTGATATGTAACATCTGTACAGTCACAGGCTGGAGATAATACATGAGAGCACTGATAGCTCACAGTGATATGTAACATCTGTACAGTCACAGGCTGGAGATAATACATGAGAGCACTGATAGATCACAGTGATATGTAACATCTGTACAGTCACAGGCTGGAGATAATACATGAGAGCACTGATAGATCACAGTGATATGTAACATCTGTACAGTCACAGGCTGGAGATAATACATGAGAGCACTGATAGCTCACAGTGATATGTAACATCTGTACAGTCACAGGCTGGAGATAATACATGAGAGCACTGATAGATCACAGTGATATGTAACATCTGTACAGTCACAGGCTGGAGATAATACATGAGATCACTGATAGATCACAGTGATATGTAACATCTGTACAGTCACAGGCTGGAGATAATACATGAGAGCACTGATAGATCACAGTGATATGTAACATCTGTACAGTCACAGGCTGGAGATAATACATGAGAGCACTGATAGATCACAGTGATATGTAACATCTGTACAGTCACAGGCTGGAGATAATACATGAGAGCACTGATAGATCACAGTGATATGTAACATCTGTACAGTCACAGGCTGGAGATAATACATGAGAGCACTGATAGATCACAGTGATATGTAACATCTGTACAGTCACAGGCTGGAGATAAAAACATGAGAGCACTGATAGATCACAGTGATATGTAACATCTGTACAGTCACAGGCTGGAGATAATACATGAGAGCACTGATAGATCACAGTGATATGTAACATCTGTACAGTCACAGGCTGGAGATAATACATGAGAGCACTGATAGATCACAGTGATATGTAACATCTGTACAGTCACAGGCTGGAGATAATACATGAGAGCACTGATAGATCACAGTGATATGTAACATCTGTACAGTCACAGGCTGGAGATAATACATGAGAGCACTGATAGATCACAGTGATATGTAACATCTGTACAGTCACAGGCTGGAGATAATACATGAGAGCACTGATAGATCACAGTGATATGTAACATCTGTACAGTCACAGGCTGGAGATAATACATGAGAGCACTGATAGATCACAGTGATATGTAACATCTGTACAGTCACAGGCTGGAGATAATACATGAGATCACTGATAGATCACAGTGATATGTAACATCTGTACAGTCACAGGCTGGAGATAATACATGAGAGCACTGATACCTCACAGTGATATGTAACATCTGTACAGTCACAGGCTGGAGATAATACATGAGAGCACTGATAGATCACAGTGATATGTAACATCTGTACAGTCACAGGCTGGAGATAATACATGAGAGCACTGATAGCTCACAGTGATATGTAACATCTGTACAGTCACAGGCTGGAGATAATACATGAGAGCACTGATAGATCACAGTGATATGTAACATCTGTACAGTCACAGGCTGGAGATAATACATGAGAGCACTGATAGATCACAGTGATATGTAACATCTGTACAGTCACAGGCTGGAGATAATACATGAGAGCACTGATAGATCACAGTGATATGTAACATCTGTACAGTCACAGGCTGGAGATAATACATGAGAGCACTGATAGATCACAGTGATATGTAACATCTGTACAGTCACAGGCTGGAGATAATACATGAGATCACTGATAGATCACAGTGATATGTAACATCTGTACAGTCACAGGCTGGAGATAATACATGAGAGCACTGATAGCTCACAGTGATATGTAACATCTGTACAGTCACAGGCTGGAGATAATACATGAGAGCACTGATAGATCACAGTGATATGTAACATCTGTACAGTCACAGGCTGGAGATAATACATGAGAGCACTGATAGATCACAGTGATATGTAACATCTGTACAGTCACAGGCTGGAGATAATACATGAGAGCACTGATAGCTCACAGTGATATGTAACTGTACAGTCACAGGCTGGAGATAATACATGAGAGCACTGATAGATCACAGTGATATGTAACATCTGTACAGTCACAGGCTGGAGATAATACATGAGAGCACTGATAGCTCACAGTGATATGTAACTGTACAGTCACAGGCTGGAGATAATACATGAGATCATAGACGGGACGCTTGGTATCACTCCACTATTGTCCTACTTTAGTCGCTGCGATCAATACTAAGGCAAAGTGAGTTGTTACCTGTTTAGAAGTTGTCTCCTCTCTCCTCGCAGTCCATATATCACCCCTGGGTGCTCGCCTGACCTGTCTCGCCTGGATCTACAGCTCCATTCACCGCACGCTCTATTATACTCAGAGGATTAGTGACCTTTACACAGATGTAAACCTGACTAGCAACATTCACCCTACAAGAAGCCCCTGGGATCCATGGCTCGGGGCTAGAGAGGTGGCCAGTCCATAGACCTCAGCACTATCCCACCCTAGATACAATGTATCAATAAATTCCTGGATGAGATCCTGTTACAATGTGTCAGCTCCAGCTCTGGATCTTCATGTATTGTGCTGTGTGGACAATGAGGCTGGAGAAGGGCCAGCTATGGTCAGGTCCTGCAAGAGGGGGGTGGGGGGTGTTCCTAAATTCAGAGGCACGACAGGGGCTGGAGGTAGCTCATAGGGGCACAGGTTACAGGTGGATGAGTTTGGTCATATGTCATACTGTTATTATAATATTTGATCAAAAAGTGACCAAACCACAATATAAAGTATATAACAATGTTACAATATTCCAAATATGTCAGAAATCTCTTACACTTTGTAAACTCTGCACCTGCAATGCGCACACTGACAGCTTTCATATCTATATCTTGTACATATATTATTGCAAAGAATCAAGATAAATCAATACCCATCATATAACAATAAACATGCGCATGAAGTGCCCGGATAGACATTGGCCCATAGTGCCCTAATAAATATCTCCATATAATAATAATAATAATAATAATAATAATAATTCCTTTATTTATATAGCGCACACAGATGAAGCACCACAGCACAGAGCTTGCCAAATCAGTCTCTGTCCCTATGGGGCTCACACTCTGTCAAGGCTTGCGGTAGTGAACCCCCTGGATCACCGCGGACGGTGACACAAGCCGACACCTGGGGCCGGAGTACCACCAGCGGAGGCACAGACATCCAGCAGGGTGTGCTTGGAGAGGCAGGATTAAATAGAATTCTGGGTAAGGCCAGCACCAATTAACTGCGCACTGTCCCTTTAAATCTTCCCCTAGGAGACGGGGACGTGCATGTGCAGCCGAGGACCCGTAAGCAGGAGCGAGGGCGGGTGAGCAGCGGCTGCACAGAGCGGGGGCACATGGAGGCGCAGGGGTGAGCCCGCGACCCCCGACCACCCGTGACACAATCTAATCAATGTTTTGGACTGTAGGAGGAAACCGGAGGACCCAGACAAAACCCACACAAACATGGAGAGAACATACAAACTCTTTGCAGATGTTGACCCCAGGTCCCAGCACTGCAATGTAGTGCTCAGAAAAACATACTCATGAGGGGGTCATTTATCTTAGAAATTCCTCCAGATAAACGTTGCCCCGTTGTGATCTATTACATATTTCCATATAGTGTCCAGATAGACATTGCCCCATAGTGCTCTATTAGATATTATTATACAGATAGACATTGCCCCATAGTGCTCTATTAGATATTATTATACAGATAGACATTGCCCCATAGTGCTCTATTAGATATTATTATACAGATAGACATTGCCCCATAGTGCTCTATTAGATATTATTATACAGATAGACATTGCCCCATAGTGCTCTATTACATATTTCCATATAGTGTCCAGATAGACATTGCCCCATAGTGCTCTATTACATATTTCCATATAGTGTCCAGATAGACACTGCCCCATAGTGCTCTATTAGATATTATTATACAGATAGACATTGCCCCATAGTGCTCTATTAGATATTATTATACAGATAGACATTGCCCCATAGTGCTCTATTAGATATTAGTGCCCAGATAGACATTGCCCCATAGTGCTCTATTAGATGTTAGTGTCCAGATAGACATTGCCCCATAGTGCTCTATTAGATATTATTATACAGATAGACATTGCCCCATAGTGCTCTATTAGATATTAGTGCCCAGATAGACATTGCCCTATAGTGCTCTATTAGATGTTAGTGTCCAGATAGACATTGCCCCATAGTGCTCTTTTAGATATTATTATACAGATAGACATTGCCCCATAGTGCTCTATTAGATATTAGTGTCCAGATAGACATTGCCCCATAGTGCTCTATAGATATTATTATACAGATAGACATTGCCCCATAGTGCTCTATTAGATAGTATTATACAGATAGACATTGCCCCATAGTGCTCTATTAGATATTATTATACAGATAGACATTGCCCCATAGTGCTCTATTAGATATTATTATACAGATAGATATTGTCCCTTAGTGCTCTATTAGATATTATTATACAGATAGACATTGCCCCAAAGTGCTCTATTAGATATTAGTGTCCAGATAGACATTGCCCCATAGTGCTCTATTAGATATTATTATACAGATAGATATTGCCCCATAGTGCTCTATTAGATATTATTATACAGATAGATATTGTCCCATAGTGCTCTATTAGATATTAGTGTCCAGATAGACATTGCCCCATAGTGCTCTATTAGATATTAGTGTCCAGATAGATATTGCCCCATAGTGCTCTATTAGATATTATTATACAGATAGACATTGCCCCATAGTGCTCTAATAGATATTATTATACAGATAGACATTGCCCCATAGTGCTCTATTAGAAATTATTATACAGATAGACATTGCCCCATAGTGCTCTATTAGATATTATTATACAGATAGACATTGCCCCATAGTGCTCTATTAGAAATTATTATACAGATAGACATTGCCCCATAGTGCTCTATTAGATATTATTATACAGATAGACATTGCCCCATAGTGCTCTAATAGATATTATTATACAGATAGACATTGCCCCATAGTGCTCTATTAGATATTAGTGTCCAGATAGACATTGCCCCATAGTGCTCTATTAGATATTATTATACAGATAGACATTGCCCCATAGGGCTCTATTAGATATTATTATACAGATAGACATTGCCCCATAGTGCTCTATTAGATATTATTATACAGATAGATATTGTCCCATAGTGCTCTATTAGATATTATTATACAGATAGACATTGCCCCATAGTGCTCTATTAGATATTAGTGTCCAGATAGACATTGCCCCATAGTGCTCTATTAGATATTATTATACAGATAGACATTGCCCCATAGTGCTCTATTAGATATTATTATACAGATAGACATTGCCCCATAGTGCTCTATTAGATATTATTATACAGATAGACATTGCCCCATACTGCTCTATTAGATATTATTATACAGATAGACATTGCCCCATAGTGCTCTATTAGATATTATTATACAGATAGACATTGCCCCATAGTGCTCTATTAGATATTAGTGTCCAGATAGACATTGCCCCATAGTGCTCTATTAGATATTAGTGTCCAGATAGACATTGCCCCATAGTGCTCTATTAGATATTATTATACAGATAGACATTGTCCCATAGTGCTCTATTAGATATTAGTGTCCAGATAGATATTGCCCCATAGTGCTCTATTAGATATTATTATACAGATAGACATTGCCCCATAGGGCTCTATTAGATATTATTATACAGATAGACATTGCCTCATAGTGCTCTATTAGATATTATTATACAGATAGACATTGCCCCATAGTGCTCTATTAGATATTATTATACAGATAGACATTGCCCCATAGTGCTCTATTAGATATTATTATACAGATAGACATTGCCCCATAGTGCTCTATTAGATATTATTATACAGATAGACATTGCCCCATAGTGCTCTATTAGATATTATTATACAGATAGACATTGCCCCATAGTGCTCTAATAGATATTATTATACAGATAGACATTGCCCCATAATGCTCTAATAGATATTATTATACAGATAGACATTGCCCCATAGTGCTCTATTAGATATTATTATACAGATAGACATTGTCCCATAGTGCTCTATTAGATATTATTATACAGATAGACATTGCCCCATAGTGCTCTATTAGATATTATTATACAGATAGACATTGCCCCATAGTGCTCTATTAGATATTATTATACAGATAGACATTGCCCCATAGTGCTCTATTAGATATTATTATACAGATAGACATTGCCCCATAGTGCTCTATAAGATATTAGTGCATAGATAGACATTGCCCCATAGTGCTCTATTAGATATTATTAGAGATGAGCGAGTATACTCGTCCGAGCTTGATGCTCGTTCGAGTATTAAGGTACTCGAAACGGCTCGTTGCTCGGACGAGTATTTCCCCTGCTCGAGATCGAGCATTTAATTAAAAAAACACAGTGAAGAACAATGAAGAATAGAATAAAAACAGTGAACACAGGATCATTTAAGTGAAAAACACAGTGAAAAACACAGTGCAGAATAGATTACAGATGTTCGGCACATCTGCTTACTTGTCGGGAGATACGCGCGGAACGGTGCGAACAAAATACTATGTGAAGAACAATATATATGTGTGAAGAACACATTGCAGAACACGGTGAGCAGGACAGAGACAACGAGGAGCAGCACAGAGACACCGGGGAGCAGCACAGAGACACCGGGGAGCAGCTAGGAGACACCGGGGAGCAGCACAGAGACACCGGGGAGCAGCACAGAGACACCGGGGAGCAGCACGGAGACATGGGGCAGCGGCAGCACAGAGACATGAGGCAGCGGCAGCACGAAGACATCAGGCAGCGGCACGGAGACATCGGGGCACGGAGACATCGGGGCACGGAGACATCGGGGCACGGAGACAGCTGGGCACGGAGACAGCTGGGCACGGAGACATCGGGGCACGGAGACATCGGGGCACGGAGACATCGGGGCACGGAGACAGCGGGGCACGGAGACAGCTGGGCACGGAGACAGCTGGGCACGGAGACAGCTGGGCACGGAGACAGCTGGGCACGGAGAGAGCGGGGCACGGAGACAGCGGGGCACGGAGACATCGGGGCACGGAGACAGCGGGGCACGGAGACAGCGGGGCACGGAGACAGCTGGGCACGGAGACATCGGGGCACGGAGAGAGCGGGGCACGGAGAGAGCGGGGCACGGAGACAGCGGGGCACGGAGACAGCGGGGCACGGAGACAGCGGGGCACGGAGACAGCTGGGCACGGAGACAGCGGGGCACGGAGACAGCGGGGCACGGAGACAGCTGGGCACGGAGACAGCGGGGCACGGAGACAGCGGGGCACGGAGACAGCGGGGCACGGAGACAGCGTATCTCCCGACAAGTAAGCAGATGTGCCGAACATCTGCAATCTATTCTTCACTGTGTTTTTCACTTAAATGATCCTATTCTTCACTGTTCTTCACATCTGCTAACTTGTCGGGAGATAATATACGCGCGGAACAGTGAAGAATAGATTGCAGATGTTTGCATACATCTGATAACTTATCAGAAGACATTCTTTTTCAATTAATTAACACATTTTATTCCCGAACCATGGTCCCTTTGAAAAATGCTCGAGTCTCCCATTGACTTCAATGGGGCTCGTTATTCGAGACGAGCACTCGAGCATCTGGAAAAGTTCGTCTCGAATAACGAGCACTCGAGCATTTTAGTGCTCGCTCATCTCTAGATATTATTATACAGCTAGACATTGCCCCATAGTGCTCTATTAGATATTAGTATCCAGATAGACATTGCCCCATAGTGCTCTATTAGATATTAGTGCACAGATAGACATTGCCCCATAGTGCTCTATTAGATATTAGTGTCCAGATAGACATTGCCCCATAGTGCTCTATTAGATATTATTATACAGATAGACATTGCCCCATAGTGCTCTATTAGATATTAGTGTCCAGATAGACATTGCCCCATAGTGCTCTATTAGATATTAGTGCCCAGATAGTCATTGCCCCATAGTGCTCTATTAGATATTAGTGTCCAGATAGACATTGCCCCATAGTGCTCTATTAGATATTAGTGCCCAGATAGACATTGCCCCATAGTGCTCTATTAGATATTATTATACAGATAGACATTGCCCCATAGTGCTCTATTAGATATTATTATACAGATAGACATTGCCCCATAGTGCTCTATTAGATATTAGTGACCAGATAGACATTGCCCCATAGTGCTCTATTAGATATTATTATACAGATAGACATTGCCCCATAGTGCTCTATTAGATATTAGTGTCCAGATAGACATTGCCCCATAGTGCTCTATTAGATATTAGTGTCCAGATAGACATTGCCTCATAGTGCTCTATTAGATATTAGTGTCCAGATAGACATTGCCCCATAGTGCTCTATTAGATATTAGTGCCCAGATAGACATTGCCCCATAGTGCTCTATTAGATATTATTATACAGATAGACATTGCCCCATAGTGCTCTATTAGATATTATTATACAGATAGACATTGCCCCATAGTGCTCTATTAGATATTATTATACAGATAGACATTGCCCCATAGTGCTCTATTAGATATTATTATACAGATAGACATTGCCCCATAGTGCTCTAATAGATATTATTATACAGATAGACATTGCCCCATAATGCTCTAATAGATATTATTATACAGATAGACATTGCCCCATAGTGCTCTATTAGATATTATTATACAGATAGACATTGTCCCATAGTGCTCTATTAGATATTATTATACAGATAGACATTGCCCCATAGTGCTCTATTAGATATTATTATACAGATAGACATTGCCCCATAGTGCTCTATTAGATATTATTATACAGATAGACATTGCCCCATAGTGCTCTATTAGATATTATTATACAGATAGACATTGCCCCATAGTGCTCTATTAGATATTATTATACAGATAGACATTGCCCCATAGTGCTCTATTAGATATTAGTGTCCAGATAGACATTGCCCCATAGTGCTCTATTAGATATTATTATACAGATAGACATTGCCCCATAGTGCTCTATTAGATATTAGTGTCCAGATAGACATTGCCTCATAGTGCTCTATTAGATATTATTATACAGATAGACATTGCCCCATAGTGCTCTATTAGATATTAGTGTCCAGATAGACATTGCCCCATAGTGCTCTATTAGATAATAGTGTCCAGATAGTCATTGCCCCATAGTGCTCTATTAGATATTAGTGCCCAGATAGACATTGCCTCATAGTGCTCTATTAGATATTAGTGTCCAGATAGACATTGCCCCATAGTGCTCTATTAGATATTAGTGTCCAGATAGACATTGCCCCATAGTGCTCTATTAGATATTAGTGTCCAGATAGACATTGCCCCATAGTGCTCTATTAGATATTATTATACAGATAGACATTGCCCCATAGTGCTCTATTAGATATCATTATACAGATAGTCATTGCCCCATAGTGCTCTATTAGATATTATTATACAGATAGACATTGCCCCATAGTGCTCTATTAGATATTAGTGTCCAGATAGACATTGCCCCATAGTGCTCTATTAGATATTAGTGCCCAGATAGACATTGCCCCATAGTGCTCTATTAGATATTATTATACAGATAGACATTGCCCCATAGTGCTCTATAGATATTATTATACAGATAGTCATTGCCCCATAGTGCTCTATTAGATATTATTATACAGATAGACATTGCCCCATAGTGCTCTATTAGATATTATTATACAGATAGACATTGCCCCATAGTGCTCTATTAGATATTATTATACAGATAGACATTGCCCCATAGTGCTCTATTAGATATTAGTGTCCAGATAGACATTGCCCCATAGTGCTCTATTAGATAATAGTGTCCAGATAGTCATTGCCCCATAGTGCTCTATTAGATATTATTATACAGATAGACATTGCCCCATAGTGCTCTATTAGATATTAGTGCCCAGATAGACATTGCCTCATAGTGCTCTATTAGATATTAGTGTCCAGATAGACATTGCCCCATAGTGCTCTATTAGATATTAGTGTCCAGATAGACATTGCCCCATAGTGCTCTATTAGATATTATTATACAGATAGACATTGCCCCATAGTGCTCTATTAGATATCATTATACAGATAGTCATTGCCCCATAGTGCTCTATTAGATATTATTATACAGATAGACATTGCCCCATAGTGCTCTATTAGATATTAGTGTCCAGATAGACATTGCCCCATAGTGCTCTATTAGATATTAGTGCCCAGATAGACATTGCCCCATAGTGCTCTATTAGATATTATTATACAGATAGACATTGCCCCATAGTGCTCTATTAGATATTATTATACAGATAGATATTGTCCCATAGTGCTCTATTAGATATTATTATACAGATAGACATTGCCCCATAGTGCTCTATTAGATATTATTATACAGATAGACATTGCCCCATAGTGCTCTATTAGATATTATTATACAGATAGATATTGTCCCATAGTGCTCTATTAGATATTATTATACAGATAGACATTGCCCCATAGTGCTCTATTAGATATTATTATACAGATAGACATTGCCTCATAGTGCTCTATTAGATATTATTATACAGATAGACATTGCCCCATAGTGCTCTATTAGATATTATTATACAGATAGACATTGCCCCATAGTGCTCTATTAGATATTATTATACAGATAGACATTGCCCCATAGTGCTCTATTAGATATTATTATACAGATAGACATTGCCCCATAGTGCTCTATTAGATATTATTATACAGATAGACATTGCCCCATAGTGCTCTATTAGATATTATTATACAGATAGACATTGCCCCATAGTGCTCTATTAGATATTAGTGCACAGATAGACATTGCCCGATAGTGCTCTATTAGATATTATTATACAGATAGACATTGCCCCATAGTGCTCTATTAGATATTAGTGCACAGATAGACATTGCCCCATAGTGCTCTATTAGATATTATTATACAGATAGACATTGCCCCATAGTGCTCTATTAGATATTATTATACAGATAGACATTGCCCCATAGTGCTCTATTAGATATTATTATACAGATAGACATTGCCCCATAGTGCTCTATTAGATATTATTATACAGATAGACATTGCCCCATAGTGCTCTATTAGATATTAGTGCACAGATAGATATTGTCCCATAGTGCTCTATTAGATATTAGTGTCCAGATAGACATTGCCCCATAGTGCTCTATTAGATATTATTATACAGATAGATATTGTCCCATAGTGCTCTATAGATATTATTATACAGATAGACATTGCCCCATAGTGCTCTATAGATATTATTATACAGATAGACATTGCCCCATAGTGCTCTATTAGATATTATTATACAGATAGACATTGCCCCATAGTGCTCTATTAGATATTAGTGCACAGATAGATATTGTCCCATAGTGCTCTATTAGATATTAGTGTCCAGATAGACATTGCCCCATAGTGCTCTATTAGATATTATTATACAGATAGACATTGCCCCATAGTGCTCTATTAGATATTAGTGTCCAGATAGACATTGCCCCATAGTGCTCTATAGATATTATTATACAGATAGACATTGCCCCATAGTGCTCTATTAGATATTATTATACAGATAGACATTGCCCCATAGTGCTCTATTAGATATTAGTGCACAGATAGATATTGTCCCATAGTGCTCTATTAGATATTAGTGTCCAGATAGACATTGCCCCATAGTGCTCTATTAGATATTATTATACAGATAGACATTGCCCCATAGTGCTCTATTAGATATTAGTGTCCAGATAGACATTGCCCCATAGTGCTCTATAGATATTATTATACAGATAGACATTGCCCCATAGTGCTCTATAGATATTATTATACAGATAGACATTGCCCCATAGTGCTCTATTAGATATTATTATACAGATAGACATTGCCCCATAGTGCTCTATTAGATATTATTATACAGATAGACATTGCCCCATAGTGCTCTATTAGATATTATTATACAGATAGACATTGCCCCATAGTGCTCTATTAGATATTATTATACAGATAGTCATTGCCCCATAGTGCTCTATTAGATATTATTATACAGATAGACATTGCCCCATAGTGCTCTATTAGATATTAGTGCACAGATAGATATTGTCCCATAGTGCTCTATTAGATATTAGTGTCCAGATAGACATTGCCCCATAGTGCTCTATAGATATTATTATACAGATAGACATTGTCCCATAGTGCTCTATTAGATATTATTATACAGATAGACATTGCCCCATAGTGCTCTATTAGATATTATTTTACAGATAGACATTGCCCCATAGTGCTCTATTAGATATTATTATACAGATAGACATTGCCCCATAGTGCTCTATTAGATATTATTATACAGATAGTCATTGCCCCATAGTGCTCTATTAGATATTATTATACAGATAGACATTGCCCCATAGTGCTCTATTAGATATTATTATACAGATAGACATTGCCCCATAGTGCTCTATTAGATATTATTATACAGATAGTCATTGCCCCATAGTGCTCTATTAGATATTATTATACAGATAGACATTGCCCCATAGTGCTCTATTAGATATTATTATACAGATAGACATTGCCCCATAGTGCTCTATTAGATATTATTATACAGATAGATATTGTCCCATAGTGCTCTATTAGATATTATTATACAGATAGACATTGCCCCATAGGGCTCTATTAGATATTATTATACAGATAGACATTGCCCCATAGTGCTCTATTAGATATTAGTGTCCAGATAGACATTGCCCCATAGTGCTCTATTAGATATTATTATACAGATAGACATTGCCCCATAGTGCTCTATTAGATATTAGTGTCCAGATAGTCATTGCCCCATAGTGCTCTATTAGATATTATTATACAGATAGACATTGCCCCATAGTGCTCTATTAGATATTATTATACAGATAGACATTGCCCCATAGTGCTCTATTAGATATTATTATATAGATAGACATTGCCCCATAGTGCTCTATTAGATATTATTATACAGATAGACATTGCCTCATAGTGCTCTATTAGATATTATTATACAGATAGATATTGTCCCATAGTGCTCTATTAGATATTATTATACAGATAGACATTGCCCCAAAGTGCTCTATTAGATATTAGTGTCCAGATAGACATTGCCCCATAGTGCTCTATTAGATATTATTATACAGATAGACATTGCCCCATAGTGCTCTATTAGATATTATTATACAGATAGACATTGCCCCATAGTGCTCTATTAGATATTATTATACAGATAGACATTGCCCCATAGGGCTCTATTAGATATTAGTGTCCAGATAGACATTGCCCCATAGTGCTCTATAGATATTATTATACAGATAGACATTGCCCCATAGTGCTCTATTAGATATTAGTGTCCAGATAGACATTGCCCCATAGTGCTCTATTAGATATTATTATACAGATAGACATTGCCCCATAGTGCTCTATTAGATATTATTATACAGATAGATATTGTCCCATAGTGCTCTATTAGATATTATTATACAGATAGTCATTGCCCCATAGTGCTCTATTAGATATTATTATACAGATAGACATTGCCCCATAGTGCTCTATTAGATATTATTATACAGATAGATATTGTCCCATAGTGCTCTATTAGATATTATTATACAGATAGACATTGCCCCATAGTGCTCTATTAGATATTATTATACAGATAGACATTGCCCCATAGTGCTCTATTAGATATTATTATACAGATAGACATTGCCCCATAGTGCTCTATTAGATATTATTATACAGATAGACATTGCCCCATAGTGCTCTATTAGATATTATTATACAGATAGACATTGTCCCATAGTGCTCTATTAGATATTATTATACAGATAGATATTGTCCCATAGTGCTCTATTAGAAATTATTATACAGATAGACATTGCCCCAAAGTGCTCTATTAGATATTAGTGTCCAGATAGACATTGCCCCATAGTGCTCTATTAGATATTAGTGTCCAGATAGACATTGCCCCATAGTGCTCTATTAGATATTATTATACAGATAGACATTGCCCCATAGTGCTCTATTAGATATTATTATACAGATAGATATTGTCCCATAGTGCTCTATTAGATATTATTATACAGATAGACATTGCCCCAAAGTGCTCTATTAGATATTAGTGTCCAGATAGACATTGCCCCATAGTGCTCTATTAGATATTAGTGTCCAGATAGACATTGCCCCATAGTGCTCTATTAGATATTATTATACAGATAGACATTGCCCCATAGTGCTCTATTAGATATTATTATACAGATAGACATTGCCCCATAGTGCTCTATTAGATATTATTATACAGATAGACATTGCCCCATAGTGCTCTATTAGATATTATTATACAGATAGACATTGCCCCATAGTGCTCTATTAGATATTATTATACAGATAGACATTGCCCCATAGTGCTCTATTAGATATTATTATACAGATAGTCATTGCCCCATAGTGCTCTATTAGATATTATTATACAGATAGACATTGCCTCATAGTGCTCTATTAGATATTAGTGCCCAGATAGTCATTGCCCCATAGTGCTCTATTAGATATTATTATACAGATAGACATTGCCCCATAGTGCTCTATTAGATATTAGTGTCCAGATAGACATTGCCCCATAGTGCTCTATTAGATATTATTATACAGATAGACATTGCCCCATAGTGCTCTATTAGATATTATTATACAGATAGACATTGCCCCAAAGTGCTCTATTAGATATTAGTGTCCAGATAGTCATTGCCCCATAGTGCTCTATTAGATATTATTATACAGATAGATATTGTCCCATAGTGCTCTATTAGATATTATTATACAGATAGACATTGCCCCATAGTGCTCTATTAGATATTAGTGTCCAGATAGACATTGCCCCATAGTGCTCTATTAGATATTAGTATCCAGATAGACATTGCCCCATAGTGCTCTATTAGATATTATTATACAGATAGACATTGCCCCATAGTGCTCTATTAGATATTAGTATCCAGATAGACATTGCCCCATAGTGCTCTATTAGATATTATTATACAGATAGACATTGCCCCATAGTGCTCTATTAGATATTATTATACAGATAGACATTGTCCCATAGTGCTCTATTAGATATTATTATACAGATAGATATTGTCCCATAGTGCTCTATTAGATATTATTATACAGATAGATATTGTCCCATAGTGCTCTATTAGATATTATTATACAGATAGACATTGCCCCATAGTGCTCTATTAGATATTAGTGTCCAGATAGACATTGCCCCATAGTGCTCTATTAGATATTATTATACAGATAGACATTGCCCCATAGTGCTCTATTAGATATTATTATACAGATAGACATTGCCCCATAGTGCTCTATTAGATATTAGTGTCCAGATAGACATTGCCCCATAGTGCTCTATTAGATATTAGTGTCCAGATAGACATTGCCCCATAGTGCTCTATTAGATATTATTATACAGATAGACATTGCCCCATAGTGCTCTATTAGATATTATTATACAGATAGACATTGCCCCATAGTGCTCTATTAGATATTATTATACAGATAGACATTGCCCCATAGTGCTCTATTAGATATTAGTGTCCAGATAGTCATTGCCCCATAGTGCTCTATTAGATATTATTATACAGATAGACATTGCCCCATAGTGCTCTTTTAGATATTATTATACAGATAGACATTGCCCCATAGTGCTCTATTAGATATTATTATACAGATAGACATTGCCCCATAGTGCTCTATTAGATATTAGTGTCCAGATAGACATTGCCCCATAGTGCTCTATTAGATATTATTATACAGATAGACATTGCCCCATAGTGCTCTATTAGATATTATTATACAGATAGACATTGTCCCATAGTGCTCTATTAGATATTATTATACAGATAGACATTGCCCCATAGTGCTCTATTAGATATTATTATACAGATAGATATTGTCCCATAGTGCTCTATTAGATATTATTATACAGATAGACATTGCCCCATAGTGCTCTATTAGATATTATTATACAGATAGACATTGCCCCATAGTGCTCTATTAGATATTATTATACAGATAGACATTGCCCCATAGTGCTCTATTAGATATTATTATACAGATAGACATTGCCCCATAGTGCTCTATTAGATATTAGTGTCCAGATAGACATTGCCCCATAGTGCTCTATTAGATATTAGTGTCCAGATAGACATTGCCCCATAGTGCTCTATTAGATATTATTATACAGATAGACATTGCCCCATAGTGCTCTATTAGATATTATTATACAGATAGACATTGCCCCATAGTGCTCTATTAGATATTATTATACAGATAGACATTGCCCCATAGTGCTCTATTAGATATTAGTGTCCAGATAGACATTGCCCCATAGTGCTCTATTAGATATTATTATACAGATAGACATTGCCCCATAGTGCTCTATTAGATATTATTATACAGATAGATATTGTCCCATAGTGCTCTATTAGATATTATTATACAGATAGATATTGTCCCATAGTGCTCTATTAGATATTATTATACAGATAGACATTGCCCCATAGTGCTCTATTAGATATGTTTATACAGATAGACATTGCCCCATAGTGCTCTATTAGATATTAGTGTCCAGATAGTCATTGCCCCATAGTGCTCTATTAGATATTATTATACAGATAGACATTGCCCCATAGTGCTCTATTAGATATTATTATACAGATAGACATTGTCCCATAGTGCTCTATTAGATATTATTATACAGATAGACATTGCCCCATAGTGCTCTATTAGATATTATTATACAGATAGACATTGCCCCATAGTGCTCTATTAGATATTAGTGTCCAGATAGTCATTGCCCCATAGTGCTCTATTAGATATTATTATACAGATAGTCATTGCCCCATAGTGCTCTATTAGATATTATTATACAGATAGACATTGCCCCATAGTGCTCTATTAGATATTAGTGTCCAGATAGTCATTGCCCCATAGTGCTCTATTAGATATTATTATACAGATAGACATTGCCCCATAGTGCTCTATTAGATATTATTATACAGATAGACATTGCCCCATAGTGCTCTATTAGATATTATTATACAGATAGACATTGCCCCATAGTGCTCTATTAGATATTATTATACAGATAGACATTGCCCCATAGTGCTCTATTAGATATTATTATACAGATAGACATTGTCCCATAGTGCTCTATTAGATATTATTATACAGATAGACATTGCCCCATAGTGCTCTATTAGATATTATTATACAGATAGATATTGTCCCATAGTGCTCTATTAGATATTATTATACAGATAGACATTGCCCCATAGTGCTCTATTAGATATTAGTGTCCAGATAGACATTGCCCCATAGTGCTCTATTAGATATTAGTGTCCAGATAGACATTGCCCCATAGTGCTCTATTAGATATTATTATACAGATAGACATTGCCCCATAGTGCTCTATTAGATATTATTATACAGATAGACATTGCCCCATAGTGCTCTATTAGATATTATTATACAGATAGACATTGCCCCATAGTGCTCTATTAGATATTACTATACAGATAGACATTGCCCCATAGTGCTCTATTAGATATTATTATACAGATAGACATTGCCCCATAGTGCTCTATTAGATATTACTATACAGATAGACATTGCCCCATAGTGCTCTATTAGATATTATTATACAGATAGACATTGCCCCATAGTGCTCTATTAGATATTATTATACAGATAGACATTGCCCCATAGTGCTCTATTAGATATTATTATACAGATAGACATTGCCCCATAGTGCTCTATTAGATATTATTATACAGATAGACATTGCCCCATAGTGCTCTATTAGATATTATTATACAGATAGACATTGCCCCATAGTGCTCTATTAGATATTATTATACAGATAGACATTGCCCCATAGTGCTCTATTAGATATTATTATACAGATAGACATTGCCCCATAGTGCTCTATTAGATATTATTATACAGATAGACATTGCCTCATAGTGCTCTATTAGATATTATTATACAGATAGACATTGCCCCATAGAGCTCTATTAGATATTAGTGTCCAGATAGACATTGCCCCATAGTGCTCTATTAGATATTATTATACAGATAGACATTGCCCCATAGTGCTCTATTAGATATTATTATACAGATAGACATTGCCCCAAAGTGCTCTATTAGATATTAGTGTCCAGATAGTCATTGCCCCATAGTGCTCTATTAGATATTATTATACAGATAGACATTGCCCCATAGTGCTCTATTAGATATTATTATACAGATAGACATTGCCCCATAGTGCTCTATAGATATTATTATACAGATAGTCATTGCCCCATAGTGCTCTATTAGATATTATTATACAGATAGACATTGCCCCATAGTGCTCTATTAGATATTATTATACAGATAGACATTGCCCCATAGTGCTCTATTAGATATTATTATACAGATAGACATTGCCCCATAGTGCTCTATTAGATATTATTATACAGATAGACATTGCCCCATAGTGCTCTATTAGATATTATTATACAGATAGACATTGCCCCATAGTGCTCTATTAGATATTATTATACAGATAGACATTGCCCCAAAGTGCTCTATTAGATATTAGTGTCCAGATAGTCATTGCCCCATAGTGCTCTATTAGATATTATTATACAGATAGATATTGCCCCATAGTGCTCTATTAGATATTAGTGTCCAGATAGACATTGCCCCAAAGTGCTCTATTAGATATTAGTGTCCAGATAGTCATTGCCCCATAGTGCTCTAATAGATATTATTATACAGATAGATATTGTCCCATAGTGCTCTATTAGATATTATTATACAGATAGACATTGCCCCATAGTGCTCTATTAGATATTATTATACAGATAGACATTGCCCCATAGTGCTCTATTAGATATTATTATACAGATAGACATTGCCCCATAGTGCTCTATTAGATATTAGTGCACAGATAGACATTGCCCCATAGTGCTCTATTAGATATTATTATACAGATAGACATTGCCCCATACTGCTCTATTAGATATTAGTGCACAGATAGACATTGCCCCATAGTGCTCTATTAGATATTATTATACAGATAGACATTGCCCCATAGTGCTCTATTAGATATTATTATACAGATAGACACTGCCCCATAGTGCTCTATTAGATATTATTATACAGATAGATATTGTCTAGAGATGAGCGAACATGCTCATCCGAGCTTGATGCTCGGTCGAGCATTAGGGTACTCGAAACTGCTCGTTGCTCGGACGAATACTTCGCCCGCTCGAGAAAATGGCAGCTCCCGCCGTTTTGCTTTTTGGCGGCTAGAAACAGAGCCAATCACAAGCCAGGAGACTCTGCACTCCACCCAGCATGGCGTGGTACCCTTACACGTCGATAGCAGTGGTTGGCTGGCCAGATCAGGTGACCCTGGGATAGACTAGCCCCTGCCCGCGCTGCTCGGATCATTCTGTGTCTGGATGCCGCTAGGGAGAGAGCTGCTGCTGGTCAGGGAAAGCGTTAGGCTGTTCTATTAGCTTACTGTTAGGCAGGAGTGATTCTACAAGAACCCAACAGCCCTTCTTAGGGCTACAATAACGTTCTACTTTTTTTATTTTAATTTGCATCTTTTACCATTTTGTGAGGAATTAGCAGGGGGACTTGCGACCACTGTGTTCTGCGCTTAGTGGCACACATATCCATAGCAAAGGCTGAAGTGGCAAAATTCAGTAGGGGTTGGATTTCTATTAGGCAATAACTCAGTGTCATCTCATCTGGCATAGTAGTGTGCTTCCTTTGATACTTGGCTAGAAAATAGCCATAGGAGAATACAAACAGCTTCTTGAAGCCTACAGTAGCGTTCTATATATTTGATTTCTGGTTGATCTGCTGGTGGCTGTAGTTTCTGCAGTGCATGTACTTGCCAATTCTGAGCAATTTGTAGTGAGACTTGCGACCGCTGTGTTCTGCGCTTAGTGGCGCACATATCCATAGCAAAGGCTGAAGTGGGAAAATTCAGTAGGGGTTGGATTTCTATTAGGCACTAACTCAGTGTCATCTCATCTGGCATAGTAGTGTGCTTCCTTTGATACTTGGCTAGAAAATAGCCATAGCAATAGGATAGGATTGTTTGGTTCTAAAAACTCAAAAAAAAACAAAAAACACAAAAAAAAACAAAAAACACAAAAAAACACAAAAAAAACCAAAAAAAAGTAAAAAAAAAAAAAAAAGTTATAACTCTCATTTTAAAAATGTTTAACCCCAGGGCTAGGGGTAGAGGACGAGGGCGGGGACGTGGGCGTCCAACTACTGCAGGGGTCAGAGGCCGTGGTCCTGGGCGGGGTGAGACACCACCTGCTGATGAGGGAGCAGGGGAACGCCGCAGAGCTACACAGTTTGTCCACCACCAGTCAGTCTTCCACGCAGTCCACCCATGTCACCGAAATCCCCACTCCTCCAGCTCCTGCACCTCAGCCTCCTCCCCCCCAGTCTGCCCCCTCCCAGGAAAATTTGCCATTTGAACCGGCATACTCTGAGGAACTGTTTTCTGGACCCTTCCCACAGTCACAAACCACTTGTCCGGTTGCTGCTGAGCAATTTTCCGATGCCCAGGTTTTCCACCAGTCACAGTCTGTGGGTGATGATGACCTTCTTGACGTAGTGGAAGTGTGTAAAGAGGTGTCCGACGATGAGGAGACACGGTTGTCAGACAGTGGGGAAGTTGTTGTCAGGGCAGGAAGTCCGAGGGGGGAGCAGACTGAGGGATCGGAGGATGATGAGGTGACAGACCCAAGCTGGGTTGAGAGGCCGGGTGAACACAGTGCTTCTGAGACGGAGGAGAGTCCTCGACCTGAACAGGTTGGAAGAGGCAGTGGTGGGGCCAGACGGAGAGGCAGGGCCAGAGCTGGTGCATCAGCGCCACTGTCAACTAGTGAAGCTCCCGTGGTGAGGGCTCTTGCGGCGAGGGCTAGATCTTCAGAAGTGTGGAGGTTCTTTAAGGAAACACCGGATGACCGACGGACTGTGGTGTGCAACATTTGCCAAACCAGGCTCAGCAGGGGTTCCACCACTACTAGCTTAACTACCACCAGTATGCGCAGGCATATGAATGCTAAGCACCCCACTCAGTGGCAACAAGCCCGTTCACCTCCGGCCGTGCACACCACTGCTCCTTCCCCTGTGTCAGCTGCTAGTCAGCCCCCTGCCCAGGACCCTGCCACAAAAACCCCATCGTCGCCTCCACGATCCTCCACAGCATCCACCAGTGTTCAGCTCTCCATACCCCAGACGCTGGAGCGGAAACGCAAATATAGTGCAACCCACCCGCACGCCCAAGCCCTTAATGTGCACATCTCCAGATTGCTTAGCCTGGAGATGCTGCCCTATAGGCTAGTAGAGACCGAGGCCTTTCGCAACCTCATGGCGGCGGCCGCCCCTCGGTATTCGGTCCCCAGCCGCCACTACTTTTCCCGATGTGCCGTCCCAGCCCTGCACCAGCACGTGTCAGACAACATCATCCGTGCCCTGACCAACGCCGTTTCTGACAAGGTCCACCTGACCACGGACACGTGGACGAGTGCTGCCGGGCAGGGCCACTATATATCGCTGACGGCACATTGGGTTAACTTGGTGGAGGCTGGGACCGAGTCTGACCCTGGGGCTGCTCATATACTGCCGACGCCGAGGATTGCGGGGCCTACCTCGGTCCAGGTGTTTCAGGCCTACTATGCCTCCTCCTCCTCCCACCCCTCCTCCACCTCCTCCTCCGAACTACCATCCGTGGGCACGGCGCCATCAGTCGGTAGCTCTAGGCACAGCAGCAGTGCCGTCGCTAAGCGACAGCAGGCGGTGCTCAAACTGCTGAGCCTTGGCGACAAAAGGCACACCGCCCAAGAGCTATTACAGGGCATCACGGCGCAGACTGATCTGTGGCTGGCACCGCTGAACCTCAAGCCGGGAATGGTTGTGTGTGACAACGGCCGTAACCTGGTGGCGGCTCTGCAACTCAGCAGACTGACACATGTGCCATGCCTGGCCCATGTGTTAAATCTGATAGTGCAGCGTTTCCTCAAGACATACCCCAATCTGTCTGATTTGCTCACGAAGGTGCGCCGCATCTGTGCGCATTTCAGGAAGTCCAGCCCAGATGCTGCCACTCTCAGGGCAGCGCAGCGCCGCCTCCAACTGCCCGCTCACCGACTGTTGTGCGACGTGCCCACGAGGTGGAATTCAACACTGACCATGTTATCCAGAGTTTACCAGCAGCGCCGAGCGATTGTAGACTGCCAGATGTCAACTTCCACCAGAACTGGTAGTCAGGTCAGTCAGCTTCCTCAAGTCTACAATGAGGAGTGGACGTGGATGTCTGATATCTGTCAGGTGCTGAGTAACTTTGAGGAGTCAACACAGATGGTCAGTGGCGATGCCGCCATCATCAGCCTCACCATCCCGCTGCTTGGCCTGTTGAAAAACTCTCTGGTCAGCATGAAGTCGGAAGCTTTGCGCTCGTCACAAGAGACGGGGGAAGAATATTCCCTTGTTGATAGCCAAAGCACCCTGAGGTCTGTTTCTCAGCGCATATCGGAGGAGGTGGAGGTGGAGGAGGATGAGGAGGAAGAGGAGGAGAATGTTGGCGAGACAGAAGAGGGGACCATTGTTCAGTCCTTCACTGTTCAGCGTGTATGGGCAGAAGAAGAGGAGTTGGAGGAGTTGGAGGAGGAGGAAATGGACAGTCAGGCCAGTGAGGGGAGTGAATTCTTACGCGTTGGTACTCTGGCGCATATGGCAGATTTCATGCTAGGCTGCCTATCCCGTGACCCTCGCGTTCAAAGAATTTATTCCAGCACCGATTACTGGGTGTTCACTCTCCTGGACCCACGGTACAAGCAAAATCTTGCCACTCTCATCCCTGCAGAGGAAAGGAGTGTGAGAATGCATGAATACCAGCAGGCCCTGGTGCACAAGCTGAAACAGTATTTCCCTTCTGACAGCGCTAGCGGCAGAGTGCGTAGTTCTGCGGGACAAGTAGCGAGGGAGAGTAGGCGAGCAGGCAGCTTGTCCAGCACTGGCAAGGGTACGCTTTACAAGGCTTTTGCCAGCTTTATGTCACCCCAGCAAGACACTGTCACCTGTCCCCAGTCTCGGCAGAGTAGGGCTGATCTTTACAGAAAGATGGTGAGGGAGTACGTAGCTGACCATACCATCGTCCTAAATGATCACACAGCTCCCTACAACTACTGGGTTTCAAAGCTGGACATGTGGCACGAACTGGCGCTGTACGCCTTGGAGGTTCTTGCCTGCCCTGCCGCTAGCGTCTTGTCCGAGCGGGTTTTCAGTGCAGCTGGTGGCATCATCACCGATAAGCGTACACGCCTGTCGACTGACAGCGCTGACAGGCTGACGCTTATTAAAATGAATAAAGGCTGGATTTCTCAGAATTTCCAATCTCCACCAGGTGAAGGAAGCTCAACCTGAATAATTGATCCACTCCTCCTCCTCCTCCTCATTTTCCTCCTTCTCCTCCTCTTTGTACAGTAAAGCAGAGGAAAATGGCTATTTTTTGACAGGGCCCACTGGCTCTTGCTATACTTCATGCATTTAATTTTTCTGGAGGGCCACCTACCCGGTCCTCTGTTTGAAACAATTTTTGTGAGTGCCACATACAGGCACTCAATCTATTCCATTTTTCTGGAGGGCCACCTACCCGGTCCTCTGGTTTGAACAATTTTTGGGACTGCCACATACAGGCACTCAATCTATTCCATTTTACTGGAGGGCCACCTACCTGCTCCTCTGGTTTGAAGAATTTTTGGGACTGCCACATACAGGCACTCAATCTATTCCATTTTACTGGAGGGCCACCTACCTGCTCCTCTGGTTTGAACAATTTTTGGGACTGCCACATACAGGCACTCAATCTATTCCATTTTACTGGAGGGCCACCTACCTGCTCCTCTGGTTTGAAGAATTTTTGGGACTGCCACATACAGGCACTCAATCTATTCCATTTTACTGGAGGGCCACCTACCTGCTCCTCTGGTTTGAAGAATTTTTGGGACTGCCACATACAGGCACTCAATCTATTCCATTTTACTGGAGGGCCACCTACCTGCTCCTCTGGTTTGAAGAATTTTTGGGACTGCCACATACAGGCACTCAATCTATTCCATTTTACTGGAGGGCCACCTACCTGCTCCTCTGGTTTGAAGAATTTTTGGGACTGCCACATACAGGCACTCAATCTATTCCATTTTACTGGAGGGCCACCTACCTGCTCCTCTGGTTTGAAAAATGTTTGGGACTGCCACATACAGGCACTATCCAAATTAAATTGTCTCCATAGCAGCCTCCACACGTTGTCTCCATTGCTACCTCCAAAAGTCGTCCATATAGCTGCCTCCATACATCGTCCCTTTATCAAACGAGGTGTGTCAGGCAGAAATTTGGGTTGTTTTCATGGATTCCACATCAAAGTTGTTAACTTTGTCGCCACCCTGCTGTGTTATCCACAAAATATACTGGCAAACTTTTACCATTTAGGGATATTATTTCAGCGCTTCTTGCGCATCTGTTTACATTCCCCTCACCCGGCATATCCTAAACTTATAAGAACGCTACTACACTTGATCTTATACAAAAGGTTCTTAGAAGTGCTGTTTGGGGAGTAGCCTAGAGACAGGGGCTTGGATTGGCGAAAGCTCGCCTGGCAGCGGAACGCCAGCTCCATGCGCATCATGCGCTTCTTGCGCATCTGTTTACATTCCCCTAACCCGCCATATCCCAAACTTATAAGAACGCTACTACACTTAACTTGGTGCAGGCTGGGACCGAGTCTGACCCTGGGGCTGGTCATATACTGCCGACGCAGAGAATTGCGGGGCCTACCTCGGTCCAGGTCTCAAAGGCCTACTATACCTCCTCCCACCCCTCCTCCACCTCCTCCTCCTCCGAATTACCATCCGTGGGCATGGCGCCATCAGTCGGTAGCTCTAGGCACAGCAGCAGTGCCGTCGCTAAGCGACAGCAGGCGGTGCTGAAACTGCTGAGCCTAGGCGATAAAAGGCACACCGCCCAAGAGCTATTACAGGGCATTCCACATCAAAGTTGTTAACTTTGTCGCCACCCTGCTGTGTAATCCACAAAATATACTGGCAAACTTTTACCATTTAGGGATATTATTTCAGCGCTTCTTGCGCATCTGTTTACATTCCCCTCACCCGCCATATCCTAAACTTATAAGAACGCTACTACACTTGATCTTATACAAAAGTGCTGTTTGGGGAGTAGCCTAGAGACAGGGGCTTGGATTGGCGAAAGCTCGCCTGGCAGCGGAGCGCCAGCTCCATGCGCATCATGCGCTTCTTGCGTATCTGTTTACATTCCCCTCACCCGCCATATCCTAAACTTATAAGAACGCTACTACACTTGATCTTATACAAAAGGTTCTTAGAAGTGCTGTTTGGGGAGTAGCCTAGAGACAGGGGCTTGGATTGGCGAAAGCTCGTCTGGCAGCGGAGCGCCAGCTCCATCCCAAGATCCAACTAACATAGTTTTAACTGCAGCACCTTTAATCTACTACTAGTTCACTGCCTCCATACATGGTCCCCTTATCAAACGAGCTGTGTCAGGCAGAATTTTGGGTTGTTTTCATGGCTTCCATGTTAACTTTGTCGCCACCCTGCTGTGTAATCCACAAAATATACTGGCAAACTTTTATCATGTAGCGATATTATTTGAGCGCTTCTTGCTCACCTCCTTTGGTTCCTCTCTGCCACCCATTGGTTTGAAGCCTGAGTCCATTTAGGGTATGTCGCCATGCCACTCTCTAGCCTGCCGCTGCTGCCGCTGCCTCTGCATGCCGTCCCCTATAGTGTCAGGGTCAATTATTGCATGTTTTAGATACTATCTAGCTTCATTCTGTCACTCTGTCATGGCCATGCTGTTGCCCATAATTTTGGCATAATGGTGCGTTTAAGCAGCCTCAGAGGCATCCATGCATGCTGCCCCTGCTGTTTCCTGTCCATTTCCGTGGTGTTTCCATCCTTTTCTGAGGTTCCCAGGTGTTTGGCCAAGCTTCCCTGTGCAGAGCCTTGGTCCCCTTGAAAAATGCTCGAGTCTCCCATTGACTTCAATGGGGTTCGTTATTCGAGACGAGCACTCGAGCATCGGGAAAAGTTCGTCTCGAATAACGAGTACCCGAGCATTTTAGTGTTCGCTCATCTCTAATATTGTCCCATAGTGCTCTATTAGATATTAGTGTCCAGATAGACATTGCCCCATAGTGCTCTATTAGATATTATTATACAGATAGACATTGCCCCATAGTGCTCTATTAGATATTAGTGTCCAGATAGACATTGCCCCATAGTGCTCTATTAGATATTATTATACAGATAGACATTGCCCCATAGTGCTCTATTAGATATTATTATACAGATAGACATTTCCCCATAGTGCTCTATTAGATATTATTATACAGATAGACATTGCCCCATAGTGCTCTATTAGATATTATTATACAGATAGACATTGCCCCATAGTGCTCTATTAGATATTATTATACAGATAGACATTGCCCCATAGTGCTCCATTAGATATTATTATACAGATAGACATTGCCCCATAGTGCTCTATTAGATATTATTATACAGATAGACATTGCCCCATAGTGCTCTATTAGATATTATTATACAGATAGACATTGCCCCATAGTGCTCTATAGATATTATTATACAGATAGATATTGTCCCATAGTGCTCTATTAGATATTATTATACAGATAGACATTGCCCCATAGTGCTCTATTAGATATTAGTGTCCAGATAGACATTGCCCCATAGTGCTCTATTAGATATTATTATACAGATAGACATTGCCCCATAGTGCTCTATTAGATATTATTATACAGATAGATATTGTCCCATAGTGCTCTATTAGATATTATTATACAGATAGACATTGCCCCAAAGTGCTCTATTAGATATTATTATACAGATAGACATTGCCCCATAGTGCTCTATTAGATATTATTATACAGATAGACATTGCCCCATAGTGCTCTATTAGATATTATTATACAGATAGACATTGCCCCATAGTGCTCTATTAGATATTATTATACAGATAGACATTGCCCCATAGTGCTCTATTAGATATTATTATACAGATAGATATTGTCCCATAGTGCTCTATTAGATATTATTATACAGATAGATATTGTCCCATAGTGCTCTATTAGATATTATTATACAGATAGACATTGCCCCATAGTGCTCTATTAGATATTATTATACAGATAGATATTGTCCCATAGTGCTCTATTAGATATTATTATACAGATAGACATTGCCCCAAAGTGCTCTATTAGATATTATTATACAGATAGACATTGCCCCATAGTGCTCTATTAGATATTATTATACAGATAGACATTGCCCCATAGTGCTCTATTAGATATTATTATATAGATAGACATTGCAAAATAGTGCTCTATTAGATATTATTATACAGATAGACATTGCCCCATAGTGCTCTATTAGATATTATTATACAGATAGACATTGCCCCATAGTGCTCTATTAGATATTATTATACAGATAGACATTGCCCCATAGTGCTCTATTAGATATTAATATACAGATAGACATTGCCCCATAGTGCTCTATTAGATATTATTATATAGATAGACATTGCCCCATAGTGCTCTATTAGATATTATTATATAGATAGACATTGCCCCATAGTGCTCTATTAGATATTATTATACAGATATACATTGCCTCATAGTGCTCTATTAGATATTATTATACAGATAGATATTGTCCCATAGTGCTCTATTAGATATTATTATACAGATAGACATTGCCCCAAAGTGCTCTATTAGATATTAGTGTCCAGATAGACATTGCCCCATAGTGCTCTATTAGATATTAGTGTCCAGATAGACATTGCCCCATAGTGCTCTATTAGATATTATTATACAGATAGACATTGCCCCATAGTGCTCTATTATATATTAGTGCCCAGATAGACATTGCCCCATAGTGCTCTATTACATATTATTATACAGATAGACATTGCCCCATAGTGCTCTATTAGATATTATTATACAGATAGACATTGCCCCATAGTGCTCTATTAGATATTATTATATAGATAGACACTGCCCCATAGTGCTCTATTAGATATTATTATACAGATAGACATTGCCCCATAGTGCTCTATTAGATATTATTATACAGATAGACATTGCCCCATAGTGCTCTATTAGATATTATTATACAGATAGACATTGCCCCATAGTGCTCTATTAGATATTATTATACAGATAGACATTGCCCCATAGTGCTCTATTAGATATTATTATACAGATAGACATTGCCCCATAGTGCTCTATTAGATATTATTATACAGATAGACATTGCCCCATAGTGCTCTATTAGATATTATTATACAGATAGACATTGCCCCATAGTGCTCTATAGATATTATTATACAGATAGTCATTGCCCCATAGTGCTCTATTAGATATTATTATACAGATAGACATTGCCCCATAGTGCTCTATTAGATATTATTATACAGATAGACATTGCCCCAAAGTGCTCTATTAGATATTAGTGTCCAGATAGTCATTGCCCCATAGTGCTCTATTAGATATTATTATACAGATAGACATTGCCCCATAGTGCTCTATTAGATATTATTATACAGATAGATATTGTCCCATAGTGCTCTATTAGATATTATTATACAGATAGTCATTGCCCCATAGTGCTCTATTAGATATTATTATACAGATAGACATTGCCCCATAGTGCTCTATTAGATATTATTATACAGATAGACATTGCCCCAAAGTGCTCTATTAGATATTAGTGTCCAGATAGTCATTGCCCCATAGTGCTCTATTAGATATTATTATACAGATAGATATTGCCCCATAGTGCTCTATTAGATATTATTATACAGATAGACATTGCCCCATAGTGCTCTATTAGATATTATTATACAGATAGATATTGTCCCATAGTGCTCTATTAGATATTAGTGTCCAGATAGACATTGCCCCAAAGTGCTCTATTAGATATAAGTGTCCAGATAGTCATTGCCCCATAGTGCTCTATTAGATATTATTATACAGATAGATATTGTCCCATAGTGCTCTATTAGATATTATTATACAGATAGATATTGTCCCATAGTGCTCTATTAGATATTACTATACAGATAGACATTGCCCCATAGTGCTCTATTAGATATTATTATACAGATAGACATTGCCCCATAGTGCTCTATTAGATATTATTATACAGATAGACATTGCCCCATAGTGCTCTATTAGATATTATTATACAGATAGATATTGTCCCATAGTGCTCTATTAGATATTAGTGTCCAGATAGACATTGCCCCATAGTGCTCTATTAGATATTAGTGTCCAGATAGACATTGCCCCATAGTGCTCTATTAGATATTATTATACAGATAGACATTGCCCCATAGTGCTCTATTAGATATTATTATACAGATAGACATTGCCGCATAGTGCTCTATTAGATATTATTATACAGATAGACATTGCCCCATAGTGCTCTATTAGATATTATTATACAGATAGACATTGCCCCATAGTGCTCTATAGATATTATTATACAGATAGATATTGTCCCATAGTGCTCTATTAGATATTATTATAAAGATAGACATTGCCCCATAGTGCTCTATTAGATATTATTATACAGATAGACATTGCCCCATAGTGCTCTATTAGATATTATTATACAGATAGACATTGCCCCATAGTGCTCTATTAGATATTAGTGTCCAGATAGACATTGCCCCATAGTGCTCTATTAGATATTATTATACAGATAGACATTGCCCCATAGTGCTCTATTAGATATTATTATACAGATAGATATTGTCCCATAGTGCTCTATTAGATATTATTATACAGATAGACATTGCCCCAAAGTGCTCTATTAGATATTATTATACAGATAGACATTGCCCCATAGTGCTCTATTAGATATTATTATACAGATAGACATTGCCCCATAGTGCTCTATTAGATATTATTATACAGATAGACATTGCCCCATAGTGCTCTATTAGATATTATTATACAGATAGACATTGCCCCATAGTGCTCTATAGATATTATTATACAGATAGATATTGTCCCATAGTGCTCTATTAGATATTATTATACAGATAGACATTGCCCCATAGTGCTCTATTAGATATTAGTGTCCAGATAGACATTGCCCCATAGTGCTCTATTAGATATTATTATACAGATAGACATTGCCCCATAGTGCTCTATTAGATATTATTATACAGATAGATATTGTCCCATAGTGCTCTATTAGATATTATTATACAGATAGACATTGCCCCATAGTGCTCTATTAGATATTATTATACAGATAGACATTGCCCCAAAGTGCTCTATTAGATATTATTATACAGATAGACATTGCCCCATAGGGCTCTATTAGATATTATTATACAGATAGACATTGCCCCATAGTGCTCTATTAGATATTATTATACAGATAGACATTGCCCCATAGTGCTCTATTAGATATTATTATACAGATAGACATTGCCCCATAGTGCTCTATTAGATATTATTATACAGATAGATATTGTCCCATAGTGCTCTATTAGATATTATTATACAGATAGATATTGTCCCATAGTGCTCTATTAGATATTATTATACAGATAGACATTGCCCCATAGTGCTCTATTAGATATTATTATACAGATAGATATTGTCCCATAGTGCTCTATTAGATATTATTATACAGATAGACATTGCCCCAAAGTGCTCTATTAGATATTATTATACAGATAGACATTGCCCCATAGTGCTCTATTAGATATTATTATACAGATAGACATTGCCCCATAGTGCTCTATAGATATTATTATACAGATAGATATTGTCCCATAGTGCTCTATTAGATATTAGTGTCCAGATAGATATTGTCCCATAGTGCTCTATTAGATATTAGTGTCCAGATAGACATTGCCCCATAGTGCTCTATTAGATATTATTATACAGATAGACATTGCCCCATAGTGCTCTATTAGATATTATTATACAGATAGACATTGCCCCATAGTGCTCCATTAGATATTATTATACAGATAGACATTGCCCCATAGTGCTCTATTAGATATTATTATACAGATAGACATTGCCCCATAGTGCTCTATTAGATATTATTATACAGATAGACATTGCCCCATAGTGCTCTATAGATATTATTATACAGATAGATATTGTCCCATAGTGCTCTATTAGATATTATTATACAGATAGACATTGCCCCATAGTGCTCTATTAGATATTATTATACAGATAGACATTGCCCCATAGTGCTCTATTAGATATTAGTGTCCAGATAGACATTGCCCCATAGTGCTCTATTAGATATTATTATACAGATAGACATTGCCCCATAGTGCTCTATTAGATATTATTATACAGATAGACATTGCCCCATAGTGCTCTATTAGATATTATTATACAGATAGACATTGCCCCATAGTGCTCTATTAGATATTATTATACAGATAGATATTGTCCCATAGTGCTCTATTAGATATTATTATACAGATAGACATTGCCCCAAAGTGCTCTATTAGATATTATTATACAGATAGACATTGCCCCATAGTGCTCTATTAGATATTATTATACAGATAGACATTGCCCCATAGTGCTCTATTAGATATTATTATACAGATAGACATTGCCCCATAGTGCTCTATTAGATATTATTATACAGATAGACATTGCCCCATAGTGCTCTATTAGATATTATTATACAGATAGACATTGCCCCATAGTGCTCTATTAGATATTATTATACAGATAGACATTGCCCCATAGTGCTCTATTAGATATTATTATACAGATAGACATTGCCCCATAGTGCTCTATTAGATATTATTATACAGATAGACATTGCCTCATAGTGCTCTATTAGATATTATTATACAGATAGATATTGTCCCATAGTGCTCTATTAGATATTATTATACAGATAGACATTGCCCCAAAGTGCTCTATTAGATATTATTATACAGATAGACATTGCCCCATAGTGCTCTATTAGATATTATTATACAGATAGACATTGCCCCATAGTGCTCTATTAGATATTATTATATAGATAGACATTGCCCCATAGTGCTCTATTAGATATTATTATACAGATAGACATTGCCCCATAGTGCTCTATTAGATATTATTATACAGATAGACATTGCCCCATAGTGCTCTATTAGATATTATTATACAGATAGACATTGCCCCATAGTGCTCTATTAGATATTATTATACAGATAGACATTGCCCCATAGTGCTCTATAGATATTATTATACAGATAGACATTGCCCCATAGTGCTCTATTAGATATTATTATACAGATAGACATTGCCTCATAGTGCTCTATTAGATATTATTATACAGATAGACATTGCCCCATAGTGCTCTATTAGATATTATTATACAGATAGACATTGCCTCATAGTGCTCTATTAGATATTATTATACAGATAGATATTGTCCCATAGTGCTCTATTAGATATTATTATATAGATAGACATTGTCCCATAGTGCTCTATTAGATATTATTATATAGATAGACATTGCCCCATAGTGCTCTATTAGATATTATTATATAGATAGACATTGCCCCATAGTGCTCTATTAGATATTATTATACAGATAGACATTGCCTCATAGTGCTCTATTAGATATTATTATACAGATAGATATTGTCCCATAGTGCTCTATTAGATATTATTATACAGATAGACATTGCCCCAAAGTGCTCTATTAGATATTAGTGTCCAGATAGACATTGCCCCATAGTGCTCTATTAGATATTAGTGTCCAGATAGACATTGCCCCATAGTGCTCTATTAGATATTATTATACAGATAGACATTGCCCCATAGTGCTCTATTAGATATTATTATACAGATAGACATTGCCCCATAGGGCTCTATTAGATATTATTATACAGATAGACATTGCCCCATAGTGCTCTATTAGATATTATTATACAGATAGACATTGCCCCATAGTGCTCTATAGATATTATTATACAGATAGTCATTGCCCCATAGTGCTCTATTAGATATTATTATACAGATAGACATTGCCCCATAGTGCTCTATTAGATATTATTATACAGATAGACATTGCCCCATAGTGCTCTATTAGATATTATTATACAGATAGACATTGCCCCATAGTGCTCTATAGATATTATTATACAGATAGTCATTGCCCCATAGTGCTCTATTAGATATTATTATACAGATAGACATTGCCCCATAGTGCTCTATTAGATATTATTATACAGATAGACATTGCCCCAAAGTGCTCTATTAGATATTAGTGTCCAGATAGTCATTGCCCCATAGTGCTCTATTAGATATTATTATACAGATAGACATTGCCCCATAGTGCTCTATTAGATATTATTATACAGATAGACATTGCCCCAAAGTGCTCTATTAGATATTAGTGTCCAGATAGTCATTGCCCCATAGTGCTCTATTAGATATTATTATACAGATAGACATTGCCCCATAGTGCTCTATTAGATATTATTATACAGATAGATATTGTCCCATAGTGCTCTATTAGATATTATTATACAGATAGACATTGCCTCATAGTGCTCTATTAGATATTATTATACAGATAGACATTGCCCCATAGTGCTCTATTAGATATTATTATACAGATAGACATTGCCCCATAGTGCTCTATTAGATATTATTATACAGATAGACATTGCCCCATAGTGCTCTATTAGATATTATTATACAGATAGACATTGCCCCAAAGTGCTCTATTAGATATTAGTGTCCAGATAGTCATTGCCCCATAGTGCTCTATTAGATATTATTATACAGATAGATATTGCCCCATAGTGCTCTATTAGATATTATTATACAGATAGACATTGCCCCATAGTGCTCTATTAGATATTATTATACAGATAGATATTGTCCCATAGTGCTCTATTAGATATTAGTGTCCAGATAGACATTGCCCCAAAGTGCTCTATTAGATATAAGTGTCCAGATAGTCATTGCCCCATAGTGCTCTATTAGATATTATTATACAGATAGACATTGCCCCATAGTGCTCTATTAGATATTATTATACAGATAGACATTGCCCCATAGTGCTCTATTAGATATTATTATACAGATAGACATTGCCCCATAGTGCTCTAATAGATATTATTATACAGATAGACATTGCCCCATAGTGCTCTATTAGATATTATTATACAGATAGATATTGCCCCATAGGGCTCTATTAGATATTAGTGTCCAGATAGACATTGCCCCATAGTGCTCTATTAGATGTTATTATACAGATAGACATTGCCCCATAGTGCTCTATTAGATATTATTATACAGATAGACATTGCCCCATAGTGCTCTATTAGATATTATTATACAGATAGACATTGCCCCATAGTGCTCTATAGATATTATTATACAGATAGATATTGTCCCATAGTGCTCTATTAGATATTATTATACAGATAGACATTGCCCCATAGTGCTCTATTAGATATTATTATACAGATAGACATTGCCCCATAGTGCTCTATTAGATATTATTATACAGATAGACATTGCCCCATAGTGCTCTATTAGATATTACTATACAGATAGACATTGCCCCATAGTGCTCTATTAGATATTATTATACAGATAGACATTGCCCCATAGTGCTCTATTAGATATTATTATACAGATAGATATTGTCCCATAGTGCTCTATTAGATATTATTATACAGATAGATATTGTCCCATAGTGCTCTATTAGATATTATTATACAGATAGACATTGCCCCATAGTGCTCTATAGATATTATTATACAGATAGATATTGTCCCATAGTGCTCTATTAGATATTATTATACAGATAGACATTGCCCCATAGGGCTCTATTAGATATTATTATACAGATAGACATTGTCCCATAGTGCTCTATTAGATATTATTATACAGATAGACATTGCCCCATAGTGCTCTATTAGATATTATTATACAGATAGACATTGTCCCATAGTGCTCTATTAGATATTATTATACAGATAGACATTGCCCCATAGTGCTCTATTAGATATTATTATACAGATAGATATTGTCCCATAGTGCTCTATTAGATATTATTATACAGATAGATATTGTCCCATAGTGCTCTATTAGATATTATTATACAGATAGACATTGCCCCATAGTGCTCTATTAGATATTATTATACAGATAGATATTGTCCCATAGTGCTCTATTAGATATTATTATACAGATAGACATTGCCCCAAAGTGCTCTATTAGATATTATTATACAGATAGACATTGCCCCATAGTGCTCTATTAGATATTATTATACAGATAGACATTGCCCCATAGTGCTCTATTAGATATTATTATACAGATAGATATTGTCCCATAGTGCTCTATTAGATATTATTATACAGATAGACATTGCCCCATAGTGCTCTATTAGATATTATTATACAGATAGATATTGTCCCATAGTGCTCTATTAGATATTAGTGTCCAGATAGACATTGCCCCATAGTGCTCTATTAGATATTATTATACAGATAGACATTGCCCCATAGTGCTCTATTAGATATTAGTGTCCAGATAGACATTGCCCCATAGTGCTCTATTAGATATTATTATACAGATAGACATTGCCCCATAGTGCTCTATTAGATATTATTATACAGATAGACATTGCCCCATAGTGCTCTATTAGATATTATTATACAGATAGACATTGCCCCATAGTGCTCTATTAGATATTAGTGTCCAGATAGACATTGCCCCATAGTGCTCTATTAGATATTATTATACAGATAGACATTGCCCCATAGTGCTCTATTAGATATTAGTGTCCAGATAGACATTGCCCCATAGTGCTCTATTAGATATTATTATACAGATAGACATTGCCCCATAGTGCTCTATTAGATATTAGTGTCCAGATAGACATTGCCCCATAGTGCTCTATTAGATATTATTATACAGATAGACATTGCCCCATAGTGCTCTATTAGATATTAGTGTCCAGATAGACATTGCCCCATAGTGCTCTATTAGATATTATTATACAGATAGACATTGCCCCATAGTGCTCTATTAGATGTTACTGTCTAATAGATATCTCCATATAGTGACGAG
This sequence comes from Engystomops pustulosus, assembly GCF_040894005.1. NCBI lineage: Eukaryota > Metazoa > Chordata > Amphibia > Anura > Leptodactylidae > Engystomops > Engystomops pustulosus. The sequence goes on along the minus strand of NC_092412.1, from coordinate 16,458,518 downwards.
ATAAACATTGCCTTACATTGCCCTGCAAGTGTCACTATACTAGTGCCCAAACAAACACTGACCTTTCATACTCTGATACACCCCCCTATACAGTGTCCAAATAAGCATTGATGTGCACTGGACAGATAATGCGGGGCAGTGCCCAAACCAACGTTGCCACACACTGCTCAGAAAAACATTGACATCCAGTGCCCCGGATAACTATTGCTTTATTGCAACATCTGTTTTGGTGTCATCCTCTGTCCATAAAGTACGTCTGAGGAGGCGCTGACTGTGGGATTGTGTTTCACCTTGACATTGATAGTGTGAACACTGGTCTATTATTGCTGGTGACCTTGATTGATTTGCACCACATCCATCTCTCTGGGGTATAACCTGCCCAAGTCCACTGATAGCTGCCCATTGTCATTGACAAAAACGATCTCATCTCTCATTGCCATCCTGTCTGATGTCAGAGTACTGATCCAATCACTTTCTGGACTGTTCTCTTTGCTATCTGTAGTCTAGTACTTAGTAAACTATTGGAGTAATATGCCATTATGCATTATTTGACCCTTGACTATCCATTTGCCTGGTGATTTTGTACCTCATTGTCCTCTTGGCTTTGATCCATATTTGCCAAACATCCCTCTCCTAATATCTTGTCTTTGCACCACATCCATCTCCTAGGGGTATAACCTGCCCAAGTCCACTGATAGTTACCCATCATCAGTAACAAAAACGATCTCATCTCTCATTGCCAACCTGTCTGATGTCAGAGTACTGATCCAATCACTTTCTGGACTGGGAATTGGATTCCCATATAAGGTGTTCTGAATCTGTTCTCTTTGCCATCTGTAGTCTAGTAGTTAGTAACCTAGTGGAGTAATATGTCATTCTGCATAATTTGACCCTTTGCTTGTGTCTGACTATCCATTTCCCTGGTGATTTTGTACCACGTTGTCCTCTTGGCTTTGAGGTGTTAGTTGTGTTCATTGCAGGGGTGTTAGTTCAGAAGCCCCTATATTCTGTTTTGTAGCACCTAGAAACAATGCTTTTCCATGTCATGTTAAAGATAAGGATCTCACCTTTCAGCTTACATCAATCTTATGGCTTTAGGAGATACAAAACCAGAGATACAAGAAGCTAAAAACTAAGTTGGAGATGAAATTCTTATCTTGAATAAGACACAAAAAACATGTTTCTAGACAAAAACAGTGCAATTATTTTCATGTTTTTAGGCTCTACAGAACAGATTAGAGGGGCTCCTGAAGTGACACTACCCCTGCAACCACTAAACTTGACTCATTTCACATGATAATGAGGTGAGAAGAGTCATATTTGCCTGAATTTGGATTTTTCATAGGTAAACGGATAAGATTTCATATAAAAATGGGAATTTTGGCAGAGACATTTTATACCCAACCTGAAGGTACTACGGTAGTAGTTTAGTGGGGTAAAACCTGGTCACAGGTTCTCTTTAACACTCATGATCATGGATTTGGTTCTGGGTTCAATCGAACCCGATGGACCCAGATACTGATGGGTCTGCTCATCATCTTACCTCATTCTAACCACCAGACTTTCCTATACCTCTCTTTCCCTAATTACCCCATTCTCTGTAGCCCCAGTTCTATTCTGCATAACCCCCTGTCTGTACATAAATGTCGCCCTATTTCAGTCCTAGCCCCATATATATGTATATTCATGAAATATAAAGTCCCCCAAACATCCCAGTATCTCCCTCTCCACATACTGTGGGAATACAGATTGTCTATTGTGATGATAATGAGTCCCCCCATCCCCTCCCTATAGATACCATTCATCAAATGCAGATAATCTCCAAAGAATAACTCTCACCTGAAGCCCCCCAGACCCTTCACAGCAAGATCAATAAGAGCAGCATACAATGAGCCCCTGACAATGGCCACAATGTACTGACCAAACAAAGGAGATGAGGTCAACAGCCCTAATGACCATCCATGATCACAGCGCTGCTCCCACACTACATTACCGTCCCTTTAAGAGGGTCAATGGACTCAATAAAGTGGAAGTTAAGTAAATAAAGAGAATAAAGGAGATGTCCAATCTACGCCAGAGGTCTGTGTCACCGGGGAGATTGATGTGGGGGATCACAGCTCGCCCCATCCCCTCCCTGTGGGCTGTGACCAGACAGCGGAACAAGTGTAAACAATGTATCAAAGAAAGGAACGCTCAAAATGTTACAAAAATAACTGATATCAAAGTAATTAACTTATTGTACTAATGAACTTATTCCTGATCCGAGAGGGGGGAGGATGTATTGTGCTCTTGGGGCGAGTGTCATTCCTTTTTAGCTCTCTCCTAAAAACGTGAAAATTTATTTGTCCTTGTCCATAGATGGCAAAGATACAAAAGCAGCGAGTTGGGGTCCTAAGTAGGAGTATTACAGACCAATAGAAGAGGGTCCTAAATAGAGTATTAAAGACCAATAGAAGGGGGTCCTAAGTAGAATTATGTCAGATCTATAGAAGGGGGTCCTAAGTAGGAGTATTACAGACCAATAGGAGGGGGTCCTAGCTAAGAGTATTACAGACCAATAGAAGGGGGTCCTAGCTAAGAGTATTACAGACCAATTGAAGGGGGTCCTAGGTAAGAGTATTACAGACCAATAGAAGGGGGTCCTAAGTAGAATTATGTCAGATCTATAGAAGGGGGTCCTAAGTAGGAGTATTACAGACCAATAGGAGGGGGTCCTAGCTAAGAGTATTACAGACCAATAGAAGGGGGTCCTAGCTAAGAGTATTACAGACCAATTGAAGGGGGTCCTAGGTAAGAGTATTACAGACCAATAGAAGGGGGTCCTAAGTAGAATTATGTCAGATCTATAGAAGGGGGTCCTAAGTAGGAGTATTACAGACCAATAGGAGGGGGTCCTAGCTAAGAGTATTACAGACCAATAGAAGGGGGTCCTAGCTAAGAGTATTACAGACCAATTGAAGGGGGTCCTAGGTAAGAGTATTACAGACCAATAGAAGGGGGTCCTAAGTAGAATTATGTCAGATCCATAGAAGGGGGTCCTAAGTAGGAGTATTACAGACCTATAAAAGGGGGTCCTAGGTAGGAGTATTACAAACCAATAGAAGGGGGTCCTAAGTAGGAGTATTACAGACCAATAGAAGGGGGTCCTAAGTAGAATTATGTCAGATCCATAGAAGGGGGTCCTAAGTAGGAGTATTACAGACCTATAAAAGGGGGTCCTAGGTAAGAGTATTACAGACCAATAGAAGGGGGTCCTAAGTAGAATTATGTCAGATCCATAGAAGGGGGTCCTAAGTAGGAGTATTACAGACCTATAAAAGGGGGTCCTAGGTAAGAGTATTACAGACCAATAGAAGGGGGTCCTAAGTAGGAGTATTACAGACCAATAGAAGGGGGTCCTAAGTAGAATTATGTCAGATCCATAGAAGGGGGTCCTAAGTAGGAGTATTACAGACCTATAAAAGGGGGTCCTAGGTAAGAGTATTACAGACCAATAGAAGGGGGTCCTAAGTAGGAGTATTACAGACCAATAGAAGGGGGTCCTAAGTAGAATTATGTCAGATCCATAGAAGGGGGTCCTAAGTAGGAGTATTACAGACCTATAAAAGGGGGTCCTAGGTAAGAGTATTACAGACCAATAGAAGGGGGTCCTAAGTAGGAGTATTACAGACCAATAGAAGGGGGTCCTAAGTAGAATTATGTCAGATCCATAGAAGGGGGTCCTAAGTAGGAGTATTACAGACCTATAAAAGGGGGTCCTAAGTAGGAGCATTACAGACCTATAAAAGGGGGTCCTAGGTAAGAGTATTACAGACCAATAGAAGGGGGTCCTAGGTAGGAGTATTACAGACCAATAGAAGGGGGTCCTAGGTAGGAGTATTACAGACCAATAGAAGGGGGTCCTAGGTAGGAGTATTACAGACCAATAGAAGGGGGTCCTAGGTAGGAGTATTACAGACCAATAGAAGGGGGTCCTAGGTAGGAGTATTACAGACCAATAGAAGGGGGTCCTAGGTAGGAGTATTACAGACCTATAAAAGGGGGTCCTAAGTAGGAGCATTACAGACCTATAAAAGGGGGTCCTAGGTAAGAGTATTACAGACCAATAGAAGGGGGTCCTAGGTAGGAGTATTACAGACCAATAGAAGGGGGTCCTAGGTAGGAGTATTACAGACCAATAGAAGGGGGTCCTAGGTAAGAGTATTACAGACCAATAGAAGGGGGTCCTAGGTAAGAGTATTACAGACCAATAGAAGGGGGTCCTAGGTAGGAGTATTACAGACCAATAGAAGGGGGTCCTAGGTAGGAGTATTACAGACCAATAGAAGGGGGTCCTAGGTAAGAGTATTACAGACCAATAGAAGGGGGTCCTAAGTAGGAGTATTACAGACCAATAGAAGTGGTGGGCCTAAGGAACCTCAATCTGACACTAAGGTGCACCCTTATAGGGCACATGTTTGCATGAGGTGCTTGGAGCAAAATTATTCATGGGGCCCTTATAACCTATCGTATATACAAGGCGCCCCATTTGTCCATTTAATGATAAACATCACAGCAGGATCCAATAAGGAACATTCTGGAACATTGCTTTTAACTTTTTACTGTCAGTCCCTCGGTCACTTCCTCATTCCCTTCAGATTTTACAGCATTTTACATAAACTGGGTGAAAGATCAGAACAAGGGTTTCAAAAATGTTCAAAATGTGGAGCAATGGATGTGTCTCCCACCGTATGGACACAGTGGGGGCAGCACGAGAACTTTACAACATCCAGAGAATCTAGAAATATCTACAAGTAGAGGGAGAAAATCAAAAAACATTTGTGGAGATGTTGAATGAGAAGGTCCAGGCAAGAATTTTAAAAAAATGCCCTAAAAAAATTCAGGTATCCACGTGGACTCAGAGGGTCCAAATAAAGAATTTAAAGGGAGAATTAAAAATTTTTTTTTATAAGTTGTGAATTCAAAATATTACGTATAGAAGTGGACTGAGAGGGTCCAAGTGAGAATTCAAAAAATTCCTGAAAAAAAATCATGTATAGATGTTGACTAAGAGCCCTATGGATAATTATTGGAAATGTAGTATTGATGTGGACGGAGGGTCCAAAGGAGGATTCCAAAAAAATTTAGACACATATAGAGGAGGACTGAGAGAGTTAAAAAAAAGAATTAAAAAAAAAAAAAACATAAAAAAAATTAAAGAAGAATTTATCCCTTTTTGGGGTGTTAGTCCCATTATCAACACAGACTTTTTGGAATTCCCCAATCCTGGACTCTACAGTCTTTACTATAGGCTCTGGATCCTGCGCAGTTACTGTGCCCTAAACATTTTGCGCTTCTTTGTACATATACTGTACACCATGGGGTAAGAAAGGGTTACACAGCCATATTTGGGATCTCTAGGGTTGTAACTTGGAGCCCCTGGAGCCTAATACAAAATATGTAATAGCCCCCCATGTATCATGTGCTATTTGTATTATTTTTTTCATCTCTGATGAGATTTTTGGTCAACTGCTACTAAGTCACCATCCCCTCTGACTACGACTACATTTGCAACAAGACCTAAACTACCACTCCGATATATATCCTAAAACCCCCATAGCTGAAGGTGCCCTATTTGGAAATGAAATGGGTAAAGGAGCTACGACTAAGGATTTTTGATCAATCGGTTTTCCCAGGAACTAAGGATGGAATAAGACATGGAAAAAACAAGTCTTACAGAACAATTTAGGATAATGATGAGACGTGGGCCCCACCTGCAGCTCCACCAGCACCGGGTTATTATAGAATATTCATAGAATACCCCTTTAAATGTAAGGGATAGGAGAGAAATCAGAAGACTCACAGATATCTGCTGTATCCACACCGAAGGACCTGGAGGTCAGATGTTCCTCTCGGAGGCCATAATTGGGACTCCACATTGGCAGCCAGGGGGCGTCCTGTGTCCCCCTCAGTCAGGGCCACACTCTCGGATACACAGTCTCAGCGTAGATCTGGCTTCTTCCTCTCAATTCTTTGTTCTTCTATTTCCCATTTATTCTGCTGACACTTTTCAATGACGGGAGCCGGAAATACAGGAAGTTTGATTGGTCAGCAGCCTGGGGCGCAGCCTAAACCTGCAGCAGGGGGCGTCCTGGAGGGGTGGGGGGGCACTATCCCGGATCCTATTCCAGAATACAGCATTGCATTAGTAAAGTATTGGACTGTAGGGATCCTGAACATTGTCATATGATGCAGAATGTGAGCAGTGCCCCTGCGATTAGTTATAGAGGGGCGAAGAGGGTGATATTTACAGTCCCTCTAACATACAGGGGGGGGGGGGGAGCAGGTTTATAACATTTAGTCAAAAGTCAAGAAGTCTTGTTCTGTACAAAAAAGTAAAAAATTTGTTGGTGAACTGTAGTACCAGACATGGCCTGTGGACAAGGGTGGTGCTGTTCATAAAGAAAGCAGTTATGTAACGTGGGAAAGTCCAATTTGCAACATAGAAGCGAAAAACTTGCAACAAAGTTGTAATATTGTTGAAATCTCAAAATTCCGGCCTCTGCATTGGAAATGAAGCAGAAATCACGGCTTCTACATCTGTTTTCAGGTGTAGAGCTGTCATAGATCTCTCCCTTGTGGCCCCTTATACCCTCTCATCTCATATTATGGCCCCTCGTTCACCCTTATCTTGTTGGCCCCCATACCTCCTTATATTGTGGTCCCTCATACCTCTAAATATTGTGGTCCCCTCTCATTTCTCCCTCACATTGTGCTCCCCCCTCATATTGTGGCCTCTCATCCCCCCTCATATTGTGGCCTCTCACCCCCCCTCATATTGTGGCCTCTCATCCCCCCTCATATTGTGGCCTCTCATCCCCCCTCATATTGTGCCCCCTCTAATCTCCCACTCATATTGTGCCCCCTCTAATCTCCCACTCATATTGTGGCCTCTCATCCCCCCTCATATTGTGGCCTCTCATCCCCCCTCATATTGTGGCCTCTAATCTCCCACTCATATTGTGGCTTCTCATCTCCCCCTCATATTGTGCCCCCTCTAATCTCCCACTCATATTGTGCCCCCTCTAATCTCCCACTCATATTGTGGCCCCTCTAATCTCCCACTCATATTGTGGCCCCTCTTACCCCCTTATATCGTGGAGCCTTATCTTGTGGCCCTTCACAACCCATTATCTTGTGGGCCCTCATACCCCTTATATGATGGCCCCTCATAGCCCCATATATTGTGGCCCTTCATACCGCCTCATTTTGTGGCCCCTCATACACCCTTCTATTGTGGCCTCTCATACCCACTCATCTTGTGGTCCCTTTTATCCCCTTATATGTTGGGCCATTCATGTCACGTTATATAGTAGCCCTCATATCCCCTCATCTTTACAGAGCCAGCGCGCGTGCGCCCTAGGACACGGGAGAGCGCACGCTGGAGTGCGGACATGAAGAGGATTGCTGCAGGAGCCGGGACAGGTTATTTAGAGGCTGGGGCACACAAAGGTACACGGGTGCGCCTGAGACCCGTACTTGGGGTTTCCTAGAAAACGACATGAAGTCTTTGAAAATCCAAGTGACGGAATTGTTCCTTCCTTGTGTCTTTGAACCTTCTCCAGGTCCTGGAGTTGTGGAAAGTCTCCAGGAAACAACAAGCCGAGAAATCAGGAGAACCGCGGCGTCACTGGCGAGAAAAACAGCGAGAAATGGGCAAAAATAACGAATTAACCCATTAAGCCCGGACCTGTTCTAGTCCTGCAGGAAGCAGATAGGAAATTTCATGGCTTTTATCCCTATAGGGGCTCGTGTTTTGTGGGATGAGCTGTATTTTTCATTGTCTCCATCGGTTTATATGTCAGAGCCACAAGCTCCGCCTTTATGTAGAGACAAATATCCGTAAGATCTGGCAACAAGCTGAGGCCTGCTCCATGTGGAAGCAAGGATTCCTAGGAAATTCTGCATCAGACAGGTGCCAAGGGGCGGATCCGGAATGACCGGAATGGCCAGAGGGCGGAGCTGGCTGCAGAGCATCACAATAGTCAGATGTCCTCATGACAACACTTCCGGTCCTGAGGATAGATAATAGAAGGATAGAACATTCCTGGCAGTCTAGACTCTGACCAGGGTCACGGCGCCCCCCAGAGGAAGTAACACAGGCACCTAGGGGAAGGATAGACGAGAATCCTGGGAATACCAGAAGAAGAAGATGAGAACTGTCACTGCTAATTAGAGCGCAGCAGTCACGCAATACAGCAGACAGGAAATCTCATATCACATCATAGAAAGGATAGAGAGAGACTGATAGAGAGAGGGACAGAGACTGAGAGAGGCAAACAGAGAGGGACAGAGACTGAGAGAGGCAAACAGAGAGGGACAGAGACAGAGAGAAAGGGACAGACAGAGAGAGAGAGGGACAGACAGAGAGAGAGGAAGAAATAGAATGAGACAGAGAGAAAGGGACAGAGACAGAGAGAGAGACAGACAGAGAGAGACAGACAGAGAGATAGAGAGGGATAGACAGAGAGAGAGAGAGGAAGACATGGAATGAGACAGAGAGAAACGGACAGAGACAAAGAGAAAGGAACAGAGACAAAGAGAAAGGGATAGAGACAGACAGAGAGAGAGGGACAGAGAGAGAGAGGGACCGAGACAGAGAGAGAGAGAAAGAGACACAGAGAAAGGGACAGAGACAGAGAGAGAGGGACAGAGACAGAGAGAGAGGGACAGAGACAGAGAGGGACAGAGACAGAGAGAGAGGGACAGAGACAGAGAGAGAGGGACAGAGACAGAGAGAGAGGGACAGAGACAGAGAGAGAGGGACAGAAACAGGGAGAGAGAAAGAGTCAGAGGGACAGACACAGAGAGAAAATGAGACAGAGAGAGGGAGACACAGAGACACTGAGAGAGGGAGACAGAGAGAGAGACAGAGAGATAGAGACAGAGAGAGAGAGAGAGAGACAGAGAGAGGGAGACAGCCAGAGAGATAGAGACAGAGAGAGGGAGACAATCAGAGAGCGAGACAGAGAAAGAGAGACAGTCAGAAAGAGAGAAAGACAGAGAGAGAGAGACAGAGAGAGGGAGACAGAGAGACACTGAGACAGCCAGAGAGAGAGAGAGAGAGACAGAGAGAGGGAGACAGCCAGAGAGAGAGAGACAGAGAGAGGGAGACAATCAGAGAGCGAGACAGAGAAAGAGAGACAGTCAGAAAGAGAGAAACCAGAGAGAGAAAGACAGAGAGAGAGAGAAAGAGAGAGGGAGACAGAGAGACACTGAGAGAGGGAGACAGAGAGAGAGACAGAGAGATAGAGACAGAGAGAGAGAGACAGAGAGAGGGAGACAGCCAGAGAGAGAGAGACAGAGAGAGGGAGACAGCCAGAGAGAGAGAGACAGAGAGAGGGAGACAATCAGAGAGCGAGACAGAGAAAGAGAGACAGTCAGAAAGAGAGAAACCAGAGAGAGAAAGACAGAGAGAGAGAGACAGAGAGAGGGAGACAGAGAGACACTGAGAGAGGGAGACAGAGAGAGAGACAGAGAGATAGAGACAGAGAGAGAGAGACAGAGAGAGGGAGACAGCCAGAGAGAGAGAGACAGAGAGAGGGAGACAGCCAGAGAGAGAGAGACAGAGAGAGGGAGACAGTCAGAGAGCGAGACAAAGAAAGAGAGACAGTCAGAGAGAGAGAGACAGACAGAGAGAGAGAGAGACAGAGAGAGGGAGACAGACAGAGAGAGGGAGACGGAAAGAGAAAATGAGACAGAGAGAGACAGTCAGAGAGAGGGAGACAGTCAGAGAGAGAGAGACAGTTAGAGAGAGAGAAACCAGAGAGAGAGAGACGGAAGCCAGAGAGAGAGACAGGGAGAGAGAGATAGTCAGAGAGAGAGAGAGAAACCAGATAGAGAGAGAGAGACAGCAAGAAACAGAGAGAGACAGAGATAAAGACAGAGGGAAAGTTAGGGCCGGAGCGCAGGGTCCGGCGGAGCCTGTAGCGCAGGCCCGCCGTGATGGGGGTGACCCGGAAGTTCCGGGGTTAAGTTAGTGCGGCGGGGGGAGGGCGCTCGCGGGGGGTGGGTGAGTCTCGCGCGAGCGTCGCTCCCCCGCCGGGTTTAAAAGGATGTGGGCTCCTCCTCCTCTTCCTCTTGCTGCGACATCAGGGACCGAACGCCCGCCCGCCCTCCCTTTTGGTGAGCTGGGTAAATGTATTGACTGTCACGCAGCCTGTGGCGGGGTCTAGGAGGGCCGGTGGGAAGTGCAGCATTAACAAGTGGTCAGTGGTGGTTGGAAGAAAGTGAGGTTGGTCACACCCCACGGGTGGACCAGGGAATATATGTTTTCGGGTGTCCGTGACAATTTGTCACCCCCACGAGCCGGAGCGGTGCGGCGTGGGGAGGGTAATAAAACCCCTGCGGACACTCTTATTTCACCGGCCCTCTTCTACTGGCAATTGTTTGCAATGTTATAGATTGTTATACTGTTATGACATGTTATTTATGTTATTTATATTCTTGTACCTAAAATATTTGTTATTAAAAATTAGGCTGCTGTGGCCGCCACATTCCACTGTCAATTGGTGTCCGGTTGTATTATTGGGGGGCCCGCTTAGGGCGGGGTAGGAATGTAAGTAATAATGGGATTAGATGACGCCAACTGAATGGGGAGTCCCCACATCAAGGAACTGATCTGGAACTGGATCAATGGGCCGGGACCTGTAGCCTGTGCCCGCTCAGCAAGCCATGGCATAATTCTACTGCAGCTCAGACCTGGTATAATACTGCCCAGCCACACAGCTCCGCCCCCAGCGGGTGTACCAGGAGGCGGAGCCACATCACAGAAACAATGTATCATCACCCAGAGATATACAGGACGGATGGGAGGAGCCAGAATACAATCTAACCCTAAGAGACCCAGCCCCTCTGTTATCTGACCTCTCTGTTATCAGCCATTTCATCCTGGGGAGAGGAGACTGTACAGGGGGATACAATCTATTACTCTCTGTTATCAGCCATTACATCCCGGGGAGAGGAGACTGTACAGGGGGGGATACAATCTATTACTCTCTGTTATCAGCCATTACATCCTGGGGAGAGGAGACTGTACAGGGGGGATACAATCTATTACTCTCTGTTATCAGCCATTACATCCTGGGGAGAGGAGACTGTACAGGGGGATACAATCTATTACTCTCTGTTATCAGCCATTACATCCTGGGGAGAGGAGACTGTACAGGGGGATACAGTCTATTACTCTCTGTTATCAGCCATTACATCCTGGGGAGAGGAGACTGTACAGGGGGGATACAATCTATTACTCTCTGTTATCAGCCATTACATCCTGGGGAGAGGAGACTGTACAGGGGGGATACAATCTATTACTCTCTGTTATCAGCCATTACATCCTGGGGAGAGGAGACTGTACAGGGGGATACAGTCTATTACTCTCTGTTATCAGCCATTACATCCTGGGGAGAGGAGACTGTACAGGGGGGATACAATCTATTACTCTCTGTTATCAGCCATTTCATCCTGGGGAGAGGAGACTGTTTAGGGGGGATACAATCTATTACTCTCTGTTATCAGCCATTACATCCCGGGGAGAGGAGACTGTACAGGGGGGATACAATCTATTACTCTCTGTTATCAGCCATTTCATCCTGGGGAGAGGAGACTGTTTAGGGGGGATACAATCTATTACTCTCTGTTATCAGCCATTACATCCCGGGGAGAGGAGACTGTACAGGGGGGATACAATCTATTACTCTCTGTTATCAGCCATTACATCCTGGGGAGAGGAGACTGTACAGGGGGATACAATCTATTACTCTCTGTTATCAGCCATTCCATTCTGGGGAGAGGAGACTGTACAGGGGGATACAATCTATTACTCTCTGTTATCAGCCATTTCATCCTGGGGAGAGGAGACTGCACAGGGGATAGAATCTATTACTCTCTGTTATCAGCCATTACATCCTGGGGAGAGGAGACTGTACAGGGGGATACAATCTATTACTCTCTGTTATCAGCCATTACATCCTGGGGAGAGGAGACTGTACAGGGGGATACAATCTATTACTCTCTGTTATCAGCCATTACATCCTGGGGAGAGGAGACTGTACAGGGGGATACAATCTATTACTCTCTGTTATCAGCCACTACATCCTGGGGAGAGGAGACTGTACAGGGGGATACAATCTATTACTCTCTGTTATCAGCCATTACATCCTGGGGAGAGGAGACTGTACAGGGGGATACAATCTATTACTCTCTGTTATCAGCCATTACATCCTGGGGAGAGGAGACTGTACAGGGGGATACAATCTATTACTCTCTGTTATCAGCCATTACATCCTGGGGAGAGGAGACTGTACAGGGGGATACAATCTATTACTCTCTGTTATCAGCCATTTCATCCTGGGGAGAGGAGACTGTACAGGGGGAATACAATCTATTACTCTCTGTTATCAGCCATTACATCCTGGGGAGAGGAGACTGTACAGGGGGATACAATCTATTACTCTCTGTTATCAGCCATTTCATCCCGGGGAGAGGAGACTGTATAGGGGGATACAACCTATTACTCTCTGTTATCAGCCATTACATCCTGGGGAGAGGAGACTGTACAGGGGGATACAATCTATTACTCTCTGTTATCAGCCATTACATCCCGGGGAGAGGAGACTGTACAGGGGGGATACAATCTATTACTCTCTGTTATCAGCCATTACATCCCGGGGAGAGGAGACTGTACAGGGGGGATACAATCTATTACTCTCTGTTATCAGCCATTACATCCTGGGGAGAGGAGACTGTACAGGGGGATACAATCTATTACTCTCTGTTATCAGCCATTACATCCTGGGGAGAGGTGACTGTACAGGGGGGGATATAATCTATTACTCTCTGTTATCAGCCATTCCATCCTGGGGAGAGGAGACTGTACAGGGGGGATACAATCTATTACTCTCTGTTATCAGCCATTACATCCTGGGGAGAGGAGACTGTACAGGGGGATACAATCTATTACTCTCTGTTATCAGCCATTACATCCTGGGGAGAGGAGACTGTACAGGGGGATACAATCTATTACTCTCTGTTATCAGCCATTACATCCTGGGGAGAGGAGACTGTACAGGGGGATACAATCTATTACTCTCTGTTATCAGCCATTACATCCTGGGGAGAGGAGACTGTACAGGGGGGATACAATCTATTACTCTCTGTTATCAGCCATTACATCCCGGGGAGAGGAGACTGTACAGGGGGGATACAATCTATTACTCTCTGTTATCAGCCATTACATCCTGGGGAGAGGAGACTGTACAGGGGGGGGGGGGGATACAATCTATTACTCTCTGTTATCAGCCATTACATCCCGGGGAGAGGAGACTGTACAGGGGGGATACAATCTATTACTCTCTGTTATCAGCCATTACATCCTGGGGAGAGGAGACTGTACAGGGGGGATACAATCTATTACTCTCTGTTATCAGCCATTACATCCTGGGGAGAGGAGACTGTACAGGGGGGGGGGGGGATACAATCTATTACTCTCTGTTATCAGCCATTTAATCCTGGGGAGAGGAGACTGTACAGGGGGGATACAATCTATTACTCTCTGTTATCAGCCATTACATCCCGGGGAGAGGAGACTGTACAGGGGGTACAATCTATTACTCTCTGTTATCAGCCATTTCATCCTGGGGAGAGGAGACTGTACAGGGGGATACAATCTATTACTCTCTGTTATCAGCCATTACATCCTGGGGAGAGGAGACTGTACAGGGGGGATACAATCTATTACTCTCTGTTATCAGCCATTACATCCTGGGGAGAGGAGACTGTACAGGGGGATACAATCTATTACTCTCTGTTATCAGCCATTACATCCTGGGGAGAGGAGACTGTACAGGGGGATACAATCTATTACTCTCTGTTGTCAGCCATTTCATCCTGGGGAGAGGAGACTGTACAGGGGGATACAATCTATTACTCTCTGTTATCAGCCATTACATCCTGGGGAGAGGAGACTGTACAGGGGGATACAATCTATTACTCTCTGTTATCAGCCATTACATCCTGGGGAGAGGAGACTGTACAGGGGGATACAATCTATTACTCTCTGTTATCAGCCATTACATCCTGGGGAGAGGAGACTGTACAGGGGGATACAATCTATTACTCTCTGTTATCAGCCATTACATCCTGGGGAGAGGAGACTGTACAGGGGGGATACAATCTATTACTCTCTGTTATCAGCCATTACATCCCGGGGAGAGGAGACTGTACAGGGGGGATACAATCTATTACTCTCTGTTATCAGCCATTACATCCCGGGGAGAGGAGACTGTACAGGGGGGATACAATCTATTACTCTCTGTTATCAGCCATTACATCCCGGGGAGAGGAGACTGTACAGGGGGGGATACAATCTATTACTCTCTGTTATCAGCCATTTCATCCCGGGGAGAGGAGACTGTACAGGGGGATACAATCTATTACTCTCTGTTATCAGCCATTACATCCTGGGGAGTGGAGACTGTACAGGGGGGATACAATCTATTACTCTCTGTTATCAGCCATTACATCCCGGGGAGAGGAGACTGTACAGGGGGATACAATCTATTACTCTCTGTTATCAGCCATTTCATCCTGGGGAGAGGAGACTGTACAGGGGGATACAATCTATTACTCTCTGTTATCAGCCATTTCATCCTGGGGAGAGGAGACTGTACAGGGGGATACAATCTATTACTCTCTGTTATCAGCCATTACATCCTGGGGAGAGGAGACTGTACAGGGGGGATACAATCTATTACTCTCTGTTATCAGCCACTTCATCCTGGAGAGAGGAGACTGTACAGGGGGGGTACAATCTATTACTCTCTGTTATCAGCCATTTCATCCTGGGGAGAGGAGACTGTACAGGGGGGGGATACAATCTATTACTCTCTGTTATCAGCCATTTAATCCTGGGGAGAGGAGACTGTACAGGGGGGATACAATCTATTACTCTCTGTTATCAGCCATTACATCCCGGGGAGAGGAGACTGTACAGGGGGTACAATCTATTACTCTCTGTTATCAGCCATTTCATCCTGGGGAGAGGAGACTGTACAGGGAGATACAATCTATTACTCTCTGTTGTCAGCCATTTCATCCCGGGGAGAGGAGACTGTACAGGGGGGATACAATCTATTACTCTCTGTTATCAGCCATTTCATCCTGGGGAGAGGAGACTGTACAGGGGGATACAATCTATTACTCTCTGTTATCAGCCATTACATCCCGGGGAGAGGAGACTGTACAGGGGGATACAATCTATTACTCTCTGTTATCAGCCATTACATCCTGGGGAGAGGAGACTGTACAGGGGGGATACAATCTATTACTCTCTGTTATCAGCCATTTCATCCTGGGGAGAGGAGACTGTACAGTGGGATACAATCTATTACTCTCTGTTATCAGCCATTACATCCTGGGGAGAGGAGACTGTACAGGGGGATACAATCTATTACTCTCTGTTATCAGCCATTTCATCCTGGGGAGAGGAGACTGTACAGGGGGATACAATCTATTACTCTCTGTTATCAGCCATTTCATCCTGGGGAGAGGTGACTGTACCGGGGGGATACAATCTATTACTCTCTGTTATCAGCCATTACATCCCGGGGAGAGGAGACTGTACAGGGGGATACAATCTATTACTCTCTGTTATCAGCCATTACATCCTGGAGAGAGGAGACTGTACAGGGGATACAATCTATTACTCTCTGTTATCAGCCATTTCATCCTGGGGAGAGGAGACTGTAAAAGGGTCTATACAATCTATTACTCTCTGTTATCAGCCATTACATCCTGGGGAGAGGAGACTGTACAGGGGGGGGGGGGGGTACAATCTATTTCTCTCTGTTATCAGCTATTTTGTCCTGGACACAAAAGCTATTAGGGAAAGCATAAGCAAAGGATTATCCCCCATCCAAACTATGATGAGTCCAGGCAGCATAGCAGCGACACCTGCTGGTAAGATGAAGGTATTGCAGATATAACAGTAAGTATACAGAGAATATGAAGAATACTGTGTCTATCATTATTACTGCACTGAGAATATCAGTCACAAAGGATAAGATTCCTCAAAACAGATTTATTCCTTAATATTGATTCTTGGTGGTGACACAAAGAACCCAGTGTTGGCAACACCGAGACCCCCATGGAAGCTGTCACAGACACCACGAGAGGCGGTGACACAGAGACCACCAGAAAAAGTGTCAAAAAGACCCAGAGATGACCACCAGAAAAGGTGACACAAAGACCACCAGAGGAGGTGACACAGAGACCACCAGAGAAGGTGACACAGAGATCCCAGAGGAGGTGACACAAAGACCACCAGAGGAGGTGACACAGAGACCAGCAGAGGAGGTGACACAGTGACCAGCAGAGGAGGTGACACAGAGACCAGCAGAGGAGGTGACACAGAGACCACCAGAGGAGGTGACACAGAGACCACCAGAGGAGGTGACACAGAGACCAGCAGAGGAGGTGACACAGTGACCAGCAGAGGAGGTGACACAGAGACCACCAGAGGAGGTGACACAGAGACCAGCAGAGGAGGTGACACAGAGACCACCAGAGGAGGTGACACAGAGACCACCAGAGGAGGTGACACAGAGACCACCAGAGGAGGTGACAAAGAGACCACCAGAGGAGGTGACACAGAGACCAGCAGAGGAGGTGCCATAGAGACCACCAGAAAAGGTGACCCAGAGACCACCAGAGTTGGTGACACAAAGATCCCAAAGCAGGTGACACAGAGACCACCAGGGAAGGTGACACAGAGATCCCAAAGCAGGTGACACAGAGATCCCATAGGAGGTGACACAAAGACCACCAGAGGAGGTGACACAGAGACCATCACAGGAGGTGACACAGAGACCGCCAGAGGAGGTGACACAGAGACCGCCAGAGGAGGTGACACAGAGACCACCAGAGGAGGTGACACAGAGACCCCCAGAGGAGGTGACACAGAGACCACCAGAGGAGGTGACACAGAGACCACCAGATGAGGTGACACAGAGACCACCATAGAAGGTGACACAGAGACCACCAGATGAGGAGACACAGAAACCACCAGAGGAGGTGACACAAAGACCACCAGGGGAGGTGACACAGAGACTGCCAGATGAGGTGACACAGAGACCAGCAGAGGAGGTGACACAGAGACCAGCAGAGGAGGTGACACAGAGACCACCAGAGGAGGTGACACAGAGACCACCATAGGAGGTGACACAGAGACCACCAGATGAGGTGACACAGAGACCAGCAGAGGAGGTGACACAGAGACCACCATAGGAGGTGACACAGAGACCACCATAGGAGGTGACACAGAGACCACCAGATGAGGTGACACAGAGACCACCAGAGGAGGTGACACAGAGACCACCATAGGAGGTGACACAGAGACCACCAGAGGAGGTGACACAGAGACCACCAGAGGAGGTGACACAGAGACCACCATAGGAGGTGACACAGAGACCACCAGAGAAGGTGACACAAAGATCCCAAAGCAGGTAACACAGAGACCACCAAAGAAGGTGACACAGAGACCACCAAATAAGGTGACACAGAGACCACCAGAGAAGGTGCCATAGAGACCACCAGATGAGGTGACACAGAGACCACCAGAGGAGGTGACACAGAGACCCCCAGAGGAGGTGACACAGAGACCACCAGAGGAGGTGACACAGAGACCCCCAGAGGAGGTGACACAGAGACCACCAGAGAAGGTTACACAGAGACCACCAGAGGAGGTGACACAGAGACCACCAGAGAAGGTTACACAGAGACCACCAGAGGAGGTGTCACACTCCCCCTGCCTGGTTGTAATCTGACACACAGCCGCCCTGAGCCCTAGGCTCCCCGTGCTCCCCGTTCTCACCTCTGCTCCCCGTGCTCCCCTGCTCCCCGTGCTCCCCGTTCTCACCTCTGCTCCCCGTGCTCCCCTGCTCCCCGTTCTCACCTCTGCTCCCCGTGCTCCCCTGCTCCCCGTTCTCACCTCTGCTCCCCGTGCTCCCCATGCTCCCCGTGCTCCCCTGCTCCCCGTGCTCCCCGTTCTCACCTCTGCTCCCCGTGCTCCCCGTGCTCCCCGTTCTCACCTCTGCTCCCCGTGCTCCCCTGCTCCCCGTGCTCCCCGTTCTCACCTCTGCTCCCGGCTCCTGCTCTCTGCCACATTCCAGGGAAAGGGAAAGTTTTCCTCCCTGGGAGGAGCCGCCTGATGCCTGATCTGTCATTACTGGGAGCACCCGGCACTCGCCTCACATTTTGGGATTATTTTGACTCAGCGTTTCTGAATATAGAAAGTTGAGGTTAAGAAAATAAACACGTGGCTGCCACAAGCGGACAAGAGGGCGAAACATACAAGGAGTGTCCTCACACCCCCCCCCCACCACCACCTCCCACCTCATGTCACCCCCCCACCTCATGTCACCCCCCCCCCCCAATGATAAAAATCCCAGTCCAATACCAGAAAAATACTCCAAAAATATTCAGTAAATTCTCAATTCTCTCTCTTGAATTAGAGGGAGAAGGAGGGGTTAATGTGCATTGGGTCACACGGGAAGCCGGGTCCCATGTGTTGGTCTCTTGGAGGACCTGGTGCTCCAGACCAAAGTGTCCAGATAGTGATGCAGCAGGTGCAGCCCCTTATAGAGGGGAGTGGAGCGGTCAGAAGGGCTCTACCTGGGCACACAGAGCCCGCACAGTGTGAGAGCCACATGTGATAGACACCGGGCTGCCCATCTACTACATGATCTGTACTCAGAGATATCACTGTGTTATCTGTGGTGTTACATAGGACTGCAGGTCACATCCACTACATGATCTGTACTCAGAGATATCACTGTGTTATCTGTGGTGTTACATAGGACTGCAGGACACATCTACTACATGATCTGTACTCAGAGATATCACTGTGTTATCTGTGGTGTTACATAGGACTGCAGGACACATCTACTACATGATCTGTACTCAGAGATATCACTGTGTTATCTGTGGTGTTACATAGGACTGCAGGTCACATCTACTACATGATCTGTACTCAGAGATATCACTGTGTTATCTGTGGTGTTACATAGGACTGCAGGACACATCTACTACATGATCTGTACTCAGAGATATCACTGTGTTATCTGTGGTGTTACATAGGACTGCAGGACACATCTACTACATGATCTGTACTCAGAGAGATATCACTGTGTTATCTGTGGTGTTACATAGGACTGCAGGTCACATCTACTACATGATCTGTACTCAGAGATATCACTGTGTTATCTGTGGTGTTACATAGGACTGCAGGACACATCTACTACATGATCTGTACTCAGAGAGATATCACTGTGTTATCTGTGGTGTTACATAGGACTGCAGGACACATCTACTACATGATCTGTACTCAGAGATATCACTGTGTTATCTGTGGTGTTACATAGGACTGCAGGTCACATCTACTACATGATCTGTACTCAGAGATATCACTGTGTTATCTGTGGTGTTACATAGGACTGCAGGTCACATCTACTACATGATCTGTACTCAGAGATATCACTGTGTTATCTGTGGTGTTACATAGGACTGCAGGTCACATCTACTACATGATCTGTACTCAGAGATATCACTGTGTTATCTGTGGTGTTACATAGGACTGCAGGTCACATCTACTACATGATCTGTACTCAGAGATATCACTGTGTTATCTGTGGTGTTACATAGGACTGCAGGACACATCTACTACATGATCTGTACTCAGAGATATCACTGTGTTATCTGTGGTGTTACATAGGACTGCAGGACACATCTACTACATGATCTGTACTCAGAGATATCACTGTGTTATCTGTGGTGTTACATAGGACTGCAGGACACATCTACTACATGATCTGTACTCAGAGATATCACTGTGTTATCTGTGGTGTTACATAGGACTGCAGGACACATCTACTACATGATCTGTACTCAGAGAGATATCACTGTGTTATCTGTGGTGTTACATAGGACTGCAGGTCACATCTACTACATGATCTGTACTCAGAGATATCACTGTGTTATCTGTGGTGTTACATAGGACTGCAGGACACATCTACTACATGATCTGTACTCAGAGATATCACTGTGTTATCTGTGGTGTTACATAGGACTGCAGGTCACATCTACTACATGATCTGTACTCAGAGATATCACTGTGTTATCTGTGGTGTTACATAGGACTGCAGGACACATCTACTACATGATCTGTACTCAGAGATATCACTGTGTTATCTGTGGTGTTACATAGGACTGCAGGTCACATCTACTACATGATCTGTACTCAGAGAGATATCACTGTGTTATCTGTGGTGTTACATAGGACTGCAGGACACATCTACTACATGATCTGTACTCAGAGATATCACTGTGTTATCTGTGGTGTTACATAGGACTGCAGGACACATCTACTACATGATCTGTACTCAGAGATATCACTGTGTTATCTGTGGTGTTACATAGGACTGCAGGTCACATCTACTACATGATCTGTACTCAGAGAGATATCACTGTGTTATCTGTGGTGTTACATAGGACTGCAGGACACATCTACTACATGATCTGTACTCAGAGATATCACTGTGTTATCTGTGGTGTTACATAGGACTGCAGGACACATCTACTACATGATCTGTACTCAGAGATATCACTGTGTTATCTGTGGTGTTACATAGGACTGCAGGACACATCTACTACATGATCTGTACTCAGAGATATCACTGTGGTATCTGTGGTGTTACATAGGACTGCAGGACACATCTACTACATGATCTGTACTCAGAGATATCACTGTGTTATCTGTGGTGTTACATAGGACTGCAGGACACATCTACTACATGATCTGTACTCAGAGATATCACTGTGTTATCTGTGGTGTTACATAGGACTGCAGGACACATCTACTACATGATCTGTACTCAGAGAGATATCACTGTGTTATCTGTGGTGTTACATAGGACTGCAGGACACATCTACTACATGATCTGTACTCAGAGATATCACTGTGTTATCTGTAGTGTTACATAGGACTGCAGGACACATCTACTACATGATCTGTACTCAGAGAGATATCACTGTGTTATCTGTGGTGTTACATAGGACTGCAGGACACATCTACTACATGATCAGTACTCAGAGATATCACTGTGTTATCTGTGGTGTTACATAGGACTGCAGGTCACATCTACTACATGATCTGTACTCAGAGATATCACTGTGTTATCTGTGCTGTTACATAGGACTGCAGGACACATCTACTACATGATCTGTACTCAGAGATATCACTGTGTTATCTGTGGTGTTACATAGGACTGCAGGACACATCTACTACATGATCTGTACTCAGAGAGATATCACTGTGTTATCTGTGGTGTTACATAGGACTGCAGGACACATCTACTACATGATCTGTACTCAGAGAGATATCACTGTGTTATCTGTGGTGTTACATAGGACTGCAGGACACATCTACTACATGATCTGTACTCAGAGATATCACTGTGTTATCTGTGGTGTTACATAGGACTGCAGGACACATCTACTACATGATCTGTACTCAGAGATATCACTGTGTTATCTGTGGTGTTACATAGGACTGCAGGACACATCTACTACATGATCTGTACTCAGAGAGATATCACTGTGTTATCTGTGGTGTTACATAGGACTGCAGGACACATCTACTACATGATCTGTACTCAGAGAGATATCACTGTGTTATCTGTGGTGTTACATAGGACTGCAGGACACATCTACTACATGATCTGTACTCAGAGAGATATCACTGTGTTATCTGTGGTGTTACATAGGACTGCAGGACACATCTACTACATGATCTGTACTCAGAGATATCACTGTGTTATCTGTGGTGTTACATAGGACTGCAGGACACATCTACTACATGATCTGTACTCAGAGAGATATCACTGTGTTATCTGTGGTGTTACATAGGACTGCAGGACACATCTACTACATGATCTGTACTCAGAGATATCACTGTGTTATCTGTGGTGTTACATAGGACTGCAGGACACATCTACTACATGATCTGTACTCAGAGATATCACTGTGTTATCTGTGGTGTTACATAGGACTGCAGGACACATCTACTACATGATCTGTACTCAGAGATATCACTGTGTTATCTGTGGTGTTACATAGGACTGCAGGACACATCTACTACATGATCTGTACTCAGAGATATCACTGTGTTATCTGTGCTGTTACATAGGACTGCAGGACACATCTACTACATGATCTGTACTCAGAGATATCACTGTGTTATCTGTGGTGTTACATAGGACTGCAGGACACATCTACTACATGATCTGTACTCAGAGATATCACTGTGTTATCTGTGGTGTTACATAGGACTGCAGGACACATCTACTACATGATCTGTACTCAGAGATATCACTGTGTTATCTGTGGTGTTACATAGGACTGCAGGACACATCTACTACATGATCTGTACTCAGAGATATCACTGTGTTATCTGTGGTGTTACATAGGACTGCAGGACACATCTACTACATGATCTGTACTCAGAGAGATATCACTGTGTTATCTGTGGTGTTACATAGGACTGCAGGACACATCTACTACATGATCTGTACTCAGAGAGATATCACTGTGTTATCTGTGGTGTTACATAGGACTGCAGGACACATCTACTACATGATCTGTACTCAGAGAGATATCACTGTGTTATCTGTGGTGTTACATAGGACTGCAGGACACATCTACTACATGATCTGTACTCAGAGATATCACTGTGTTATCTGTGGTGTTACATAGGACTGCAGGACACATCTACTACATGATCTGTACTCAGAGAGATATCACTGTGTTATCTGTGGTGTTACATAGGACTGCAGGACACATCTACTACATGATCTGTACTCAGAGATATCACTGTGTTATCTGTGGTGTTACATAGGACTGCAGGACACATCTACTACATGATCTGTACTCAGAGAGATATCACTGTGTTATCTGTGGTGTTACATAGGACTGCAGGACACATCTACTACATGATCTGTACTCAGAGATATCACTGTGTTATCTGTGGTGTTACATAGGACTGCAGGACACATCTACTACATGATCTGTACTCAGAGATATCACTGTGTTATCTGTGGTGTTACATAGGACTGCAGGACACATCTACTACATGATCTGTACTCAGAGATATCACTGTGTTATCTGTGGTGTTACATAGGACTGCAGGACACATCTACTACATGATCTGTACTCAGAGAGATATCACTGTGTTATCTGTGGTGTTACATAGGACTGCAGGACACATCTACTACATGATCTGTACTCAGAGATATCACTGTGTTATCTGTGGTGTTACATAGGACTGCAGGACACATCTACTACATGATCTGTACTCAGAGAGATATCACTGTGTTATCTGTGGTGTTACATAGGACTGCAGGACACATCTACTACATGATCTGTACTCAGAGATATCACTGTGTTATCTGTGGTGTTACATAGGACTGCAGGACACATCTACTACATGATCTGTACTCAGAGAGATATCACTGTGTTATCTGTGGTGTTACATAGGACTGCAGGACACATCTACTACATGATCTGTACTCAGAGATATCACTGTGTTATCTGTGGTGTTACATAGGACTGCAGGACACATCTACTTCATGATCTGTACTCAGAGATATCACTGTGTTATCTGTGGTGTTACATAGGACTGCAGGACACATCTACTACATGATCTGTACTCAGAGATATCACTGTGTTATCTGTGGTGTTACATAGGACTGCAGGACACATCTACTACATGATCTGTACTCAGAGATATCACTGTGTTATCTGTGGTGTTACATAGGACTGCAGGACACATCTACTACATGATCTGTACTCAGAGAGATATCACTGTGTTATCTGTGGTGTTACATAGGACTGCAGGACACATCTACTACATGATCTGTACTCAGAGAGATATCACTGTGTTATCTGTGGTGTTACATAGGACTGCAGGACACATCTACTACATGATCTGTACTCAGAGAGATATCACTGTGTTATCTGTGGTGTTACATAGGACTGCAGGACACATCTACTACATGATCTGTACTCAGAGATATCACTGTGTTATCTGTGGTGTTACATAGGACTGCAGGACACATCTACTACATGATCTGTACTCAGAGATATCACTGTGTTATCTGTGGTGTTACATAGGACTGCAGGACACATCTACTACATGATCTGTACTCAGAGATATCACTGTGTTATCTGTGGTGTTACATAGGACTGCAGGACACATCTACTACATGATCTGTACTCAGAGGACTGTAGGGATTAACAAACCCAAACCTTAAATTTGGTACTTGCCCCTGTTCCTTGATAAACCATCAAACCGTTTGGTACTTGACCTTGTACCTTGATAAACCATCCAACCGTTTGGTACTTGACCTCGTACCTTGATCAACCATCCAACCGTTTGGTACTTGACCCTGTACCTTGATCAACCATCCAACCGTCTGGTACTTGACCGTGTACTTTGATAAATCATCCATCCGTCTGGTACTTGACCTTGTAGTTTGAGAAATCATCCAACCGTCTGGTACTTGACCGTGTACCTAGACTAACCATCCAACCGTCTGGTACTTGACCGTGTACCTAGACTAACCACCCAACCGTCTGGTACTTGACCGTGTACCTAGACTAACCACCCAACCGTCTGGTACTTGACCGTGTACCTAGACTAACCACCCAACCGTCTGGTACTTGACCGTGTACCTAGACTAACCACCCAACCGTCTGGTACTTGACCGTGTACCTAGACTAACCACCCAACCGTCTGGTACTTGACCGTGTACCTAGACTAACCACCCATAAACAGACTGGGAAACTAAATGTTTGGGTAATGTGGGAAGGCCACAGCGTTTATTAACAACTAAGATAAATTAGTAAATAACGTTATAAATTAAAACATTTCCCAACTTGCTAGGCCCGCTTGGCATCTTCAAAATCTTGAGAACCAACTTCGCCCGAAATGGCGGCTGCGGCCCTGCAGCCGGCATGTGGGCATCTTCCAGCGCCTTAGGGCCTGTGTAACTTCCGCCTTCGCTGTGACGTCTGTAGGAAAACAGAAGGAAACAGCCAGAACCGAGGAAAGAAGAGCTGAAAAGAAATAATTCTGAGGGCAGGGTGGGAGGGTGACTTCTCGCCTCTTCGGTCCAGGGGGCAGAAGGAAAGAGGCCCCCCCCACGTGCTCTCGGACTTTATAAAACCACCGGGCGGGTCCTTACCCGCCCCCAAACACCACCTCCTGTGACCTCACACAGGAGGGGTAAAGGGGCAAGCCCCACCAGCCTACCAGAAGGCTTGAAACCACCCCCTACAGTCCTCAGCCCCTTCGCTATTTGCTTTGGGGCTTGTTAGACTGTAGGGATTAACAAACCCAAACCTTAAATTTGGTACTTGCCCCTGTTCCTTGATAAACCATCAAACCGTTTGGTACTTGACCTTGTACCTTGATAAACCATCCAACCGTTTGGTACTTGACCTCGTACCTTGATCAACCATCCAACCGTTTGGTACTTGACCCTGTACCTTGATCAACCATCCAACCGTCTGGTACTTGACCGTGTACTTTGATAAATCATCCATCCGTCTGGTACTTGACCTTGTAGTTTGAGAAATCATCCAACCGTCTGGTACTTGACCGTGTACCTAGACTAACCATCCAACCGTCTGGTACTTGACCGTGTACCTAGACTAACCACCCAACCGTCTGGTACTTGACCGTGTACCTAGACTAACCACCCAACCGTCTGGTACTTGACCGTGTACCTAGACTAACCACCCAACCGTCTGGTACTTGACCGTGTACCTAGACTAACCACCCAACCGTCTGGTACTTGACCGTGTACCTAGACTAACCACCCAACCGTCTGGTACTTGACCGTGTACCTAGACTAACCACCCATAAACAGACTGGGAAACTAAATGTTTGGGTAATGTGGGAAGGCCACAGCGTTTATTAACAACTAAGATAAATTAGTAAATAACGTTATAAATTAAAACATTTCCCAACTTGCTAGGCCCGCTTGGCATCTTCAAAATCTTGAGAACCAACTTCGCCCGAAATGGCGGCTGCGGCCCTGCAGCCGGCATGTGGGCATCTTCCAGCGCCTTAGGGCCTGTGTAACTTCCGCCACGGAGCAGCCTCCTCCCTCCTACCACCGGCTGCGACCCCCCACACGGACCAAGGCCATGGACATCTCAGCCTGCCCCTGCAGGCCGGGAAGGAAAATATTCACCTCAATACAATTGAGATGGACCCCGTCGCATAATAAGAGATTGCGGTTATACCCTGCAGATTCTCATGCCTATACGCCACTCCTCCCAGGGACATCATGTATTGTGATAATCAGGACTTTCCAGGATGCCTGACCCATTAACTACCCGAAGACATGCCTGCAAAACCCACAAGACTTCCCTCAAGGGACTAGTTATCCGGGGTGAGATGTGCCTTTTTACGCAACCCAGGATTATCCTTTACCGACTTTAAGTTGCTGCATTTACCCAAAACCAGGGACCGAAACCGCAAAAGCTCGCAACTAGTTATGGAAAGCTTTGGACACTTCCATCTTTCTCTGCACTAAGATACCCGCCCTATCAAAAGAGACGTACGTAACCGCCACAACCTCCTTTTATAAAGCGCTATTGACCGAGGGACCTTTGGAAAAAGACAGATGAGCAATTAATCTGAACTTCCCGGGCTCCTTTTGGGAACTAAGCCTGGCGGTTCTATAAGGGACCGGCCATCCTACCCGGGGAAACCTCATACCCGACCTTCTCTAGTGCTAATATTGGATTGAACGAAATTAAACTACCGCATTTAACCAACATTGCGGTGGGCTGGTGGCTAACCTGATGCAGTGGATGGGGTGAGAAGTGCCTTATGTGCTGCCCAGGATTATCCTTCACTGACATTAACCCCTTAACGCCGAAGCCACTTTTCACCTTCCTGACACGGGCCATTTTTTGAAATCTGCCCTGTGTCACTATAAGTGGTTATAACTTCGGAAAGCGTTAAAATATCCAAGTGATTTTACAATTGTTTTCTCGTGACACTTTGTACTTCATGTTAGTTACAACATTTTGGTGTTATGTTTTGCATTTATTTAGGAGAAATTCAGATATTTGGTGAAAATTTTGAAAAATTCTCGATTACCGGACTTCAAAATGTTCTACTTCATCCCATACATAGTCATAACCGCTAAAAATGAAATAACTAACATTCACCAAATGACTAATTTATGTGGACGTGATGCTTTATGCATATTTAAATTTTTTACAGGATGTTATGGGGCTTTGAATGTTACGTGCGATTTTCCAAATTTTCATAAAAAACGCAAAAACCTGCTATTGAGGGACCTGCTCAGTTTCGGGTCAATTTGAGAGGTCTAAATAAAAGAAAACCCCATAAAATACCCCATTATAGAAAGGACACCCCTCAATGTATGTGAAACAACTTTTGTGAAGTTTGTTAACCCTTCAACTGTTTTACAGGGGTTAAAACAAAAACGGATGCAATTGACAGTACTTTTTTTTTTTTTTTTTTTTTTTTTTTTGAGTAAATGAACGTGTTTTAGCTTATTTTTTGCGTCATGAGATGCACTTTACAAATACTTCATTTTAGTGGGTCTGTAGCTTATTGATGACATTTTATTAACTGTTGAATGTATGGGTGAAAGAAAAATTGGCAATTTTGGTTCCCTTTCTTTTTGTATTTTTTTTTTTTTTTTTTTTTTTTTTTTTTTTCCGGTTGTACACCGTACACTAAAAATCCTATATTATCTTTATTCTATAGATCACTACGATTACGTTGATACCTCATGTATATAGTTTTTTATTTTTAAAATTTTTACTGAAAAAACTAAAATAGAGGAAATCTCATTTGTTTTTGCATCGCCATCTTTTCGGAGACGTAACTTTAATATTTTTTGTTGACAGAGCGAGTTTAGGGCTTATTTTTACGTGTTGAGTTGTTCTTTCCAATTGATACCATTTTGGCGCTCGATTTTTTTTTTTTTTTTTTTTTTAAATAGGTTTTATGAAATGTATTACTCTTATAACTTTTACAGTTACGCCTGATCAAGCGATCCACTGATCGCTTGTTAAAGCTATTGTTCACCACACACAGTGTAATACAGATGTATTACACTGCGCATGCACGGACCCGGCTCCTGGAAGGAGGATCGCACAGCCCCGGGCACTGGCATTCCCGGGGCTGCGATCCCTAAATGGGTTGCCCTGTCCTGCGCTAGCTAAATTCCCTAATCCCACAGGTGTATCCTGACTGGCTTGTAATTGTGTGAGTAGTGATCTAATGGACGTGATGACCTCTGTGTTCTTGTGTGATGACCTCTGTGTTCTTGTGTGATGAGATAATGGACGTGATGACCTCTGTTCTTGTGTGATGACCTCTGTGTTCTCGTGTGATGAGGTAATGGATATGATGAACTCCGTGTTCTTGTGTGAGGAGGTAATGACCGACCACGAGGGGAGGCCACTGAACTCACCGGATGAAGTCTTCGCTGGTGGAGCTGACGTGTCCTGATGAGAAGACTGTGCTTCGTCCTGTTCAGATGGTTGGTGATGTTCGGAAGCTGAAGTGATGCGTTGAGGTGGTTGCTTGATGATGACTGAGCTGCGAGGTGGAGCTTGAGAGTCTTGGCTGCCATGACGGGATGACCTCTGGGACTGCGGTGGCTGTAGATGACTGAAGATCTGTTTTCGGATTCCTGGCGAGTTGTTGGATGCTCTGATGTCCGCCTGGAGCGCTTGGTCAGGCGGTGAGGGGAGTCTCGGTGACGGGTGCGGGTGTGTGAGTGCGCCACCTCGCGGCCACTGGAACCCGGTGATGATGGGCTGTTGTAGTGTCCGCGGCGTCCTGCGTGATGATGATGATGGCGGCTGCGGTCTGGTGAGAGGAGCTCAGAGCCAGTATCGGCAGCCCGCCTGCGGTATGGCCTCTGGGAGTCCATTCTGCTGTGACGTTGCTGCTTGTAGGACGGTGATCTGTGGCTCCTGTGTCTGTGGTGCACCGTGGGCATAGAGGTCTCTACTGCATCAAGGGTATGCAGAGAGGACTCGGGAATAGGAGAGGAGGAGGGAAGGGGAGCTGCCCAGGGATCCAGGGCTGTGGTGTTGGCTGGGCCGGGGGGCATGGTGGGGAAGGGGGGAGGGAGGGCGCCAGGACCCAAGCTGGTGAGGGGGGGGGGGGGGGGTCTGGGGCTGCCCGGGGAGTAGGCCCTGGCCCTGGCAGGAGAGTAGGCCCGAGCCCTGGGGCTGGCATGAGAGTAGGCCCTCAGCCGGCTGTGAGTAGGCCTGAGGCCTGGTAGCAGGCCCAGGGCTGGATGGAGTGTAGGCCCTAGGCTTACCGGAAGGCCCGGGCCTGGATGGCGAGTAGGCCCGAAGCCTGCCGCGCGGCGGGGGAGGGTCCCTGGGGGAGCCGGAAGGACTGTGGGAGGCCGGACCGAGAGAGAGGGGATGGGGAGGAGGATCGCTGCCGAGGAGGGCGCCTGGGCTCATCGTAGGCCCGAACCGGAGCGTGGCCGATGCGTAGGCCGCAGGCTCAAATTGGCACCGGAGGAGAGGTGAGCGCGGAGGGGGGGGATGGGGGAGGGCGAGAGCCGCGAGGTGTGTGTGGGGGTCGCTATGCAGGCCGGATGCTCCGAAGGCCGCACATAGGCGCTGGGTGAAATTTCAGGCCGGGGCCTGGCCTGGGGGTGAGGAGACCGGAGCTGGAAGCAGGGGGGGAGCGGGGGAGGGAGCGCTGACGCGACATACTGGCAGGGTGGGAGGATGAGAGGGCCGCAGCGCTGGGGTGCAGGGCAGAGGAGAGGGCCGCAGCGCTGGGGTGCAGGGCAGAGGAGAGGGCCGCAGCGCTGGGGTGCAGGGCAGAGGAGAGGGCCGCAGCGCTGGGGTGCAGGGCAGAGGAGAGGGCCGCAGCGCTGGGGTGCAGGGCAGAGGAGAGGGCCGCAGCGCTGGGGTGCAGAGCAGGGGGGTGGGCAGCAGCGCTGGGATGGAGGGCAGGGGAGCAGGCAGGGGATGGAAAGCGCTTACCCCTTGTGCCCTTCACAGCAGGGATCCCACGACGATCCTCCGAGGCAGTCGGCGTCCCACGTGGTCCAGGCGATGCCATCTTCTTCTGGCCCGGGCCGCGCTTCCTGGCTGGTGCTGGAGATCCTGGGCTCAGGCGGACAGGAGGCCTGATCTTCCTCACGGGACGTCTTCTATCTTCATCCAGCTGCTCCCGTGGAGGAGGTAAGGAGCACTGGGTGGGTGGTGGTGACAGGGTGGCGGGCCGCCGGGCGGGGGTGGTGGCTGTACCCTCCAGGGTGGAAGCCACTGCAGCGGGTTTCGATCCAGGGAGATGGGTGTCCTCTTCAGGGACGTCCACTTCTTGAACCGACCCCGCAGCAAGGCGCTGCAGGAGGGTATCCAGCATGGCTGAACCATCCAGGACCACTTGCTGGATTACTTGTTCTTCTAGGGAAGCCATGCTGGGTATTTGCAGAGGTGTCTCTGACTTCTCGCCTCTTCGGTCCAGGGGGCAGAAGGAAAGAGGCCCCCCCCACGTGCTCTCGGACTTTATAAAACCACCGGGCGGGTCCTTACCCGCCCCCAAACACCACCTCCTGTGACCTCACACGGGAGGGGTAAAGGGGCAAGCCCCACCAGCCTACCAGAAGGCTTGAAACCACCCCCTACAGTCCTCAGCCCCTTCGCTATTTGCTTTGGGGCTTGTTAATATCACTGTGTTATCTGTGGCGTTACATAGGACTGCAGGACACATCTACTACATGATCTGTACTCAGAGAGATATCACTGTGTTATCTGTGGTGTTACATAGGACTGCAGGACACATCTACTACATGATCTGTACTCAGAGATATCACTGTGTTATCTGTGGTGTTACATAGGACTGCAGGACACATCTACTACATGATCTATACTCAGAGATATCACTGTGTTATCTGTGGTGTTACATAGGACTGCAGGGCACATCTACTACATGATCTGTACTCAGAGATATCACTGTGTTATCTGTGGTGTTACATAGGACTGCAGGACACATCTACTACATGATCTGTACTCAGAGAGATATCACTGTGTTATCTGTGGTGTTACATAGGACTGCAGGACACATCTACTACATGATCTGTACTCAGAGAGATATCACTGTGTTATCTGTGGTGTTACATAGGACTGCAGGACACATCTACTACATGATCTGTACTCAGAGAGATATCACTGTGTTATCTGTGGTGTTACATAGGACTGCAGGACACATCTACTACATGATCTGTACTCAGAGAGATATCACTGTGTTATCTGTGGTGTTACATAGGACTGCAGGACACATCTACTACATGATCTGTACTCAGAGATATCACTGTGTTATCTGTGGTGTTACATAGGACTGCAGGACACATCTACTACATGATCTGTACTCAGAGATATCACTGTGTTATCTGTGGTGTTACATAGGACTGCAGGACACATCTACTACATGATCTGTACTCAGAGATATCACTGTGTTATCTGTGGTGTTACATAGGACTGCAGGACACATCTACTACATGATCTGTACTCAGAGATATCACTGTGTTATCTGTGGTGTTACATAGGACTGCAGGACACATCTACTACATGATCTGTACTCAGAGAGATATCACTGTGTTATCTGTGGTGTTACATAGGACTGCAGGACACATCTACTACATGATCTGTACTCAGATATATCACTGTGTTATCTGTGGTGTTACATAGGACTGCAGGTCACATCTACTACATGATCTGTACTCAGAGATATCACTGTGTTATCTGTGGTGTTACATAGGACTGCAGGTCACATCTACTACATGATCTGTACTCAGAGAGATCACTGTGTTATCTGTGGTGTTACATAGGACTGCAGGACACATCTACTACATGATCTGTACTCAGAGAAATATCACTGTGTTCTCTGTGGTGTTACATAGGACTGCAGGTCACATCTACTACATGATCTGTACTCAGAGATATCACTGTGTTATCTGTGGTGTTACATAGGACTGCAGGACACATCTACTACATGATCTGTACTCAGAGAGATATCACTGTGTTATCTGTGGTGTTACATAGGACTGCAGGTCACATCTACTACATGATCTGTACTCAGAGATATCACTGTGTTATCTGTGGTGTTACATAGGACTGCAGGACACATCTACTACATGATCTGTACTCAGAGAGATATCACTGTGTTATCTGTGGTGTTACATAGGACTGCAGGACACATCTACTACATGATCTGTACTCAGAGAGATATCACTGTGTTATCTGTGGTGTTACATAGGACTGCAGGACACATCTACTACATGATCTGTACTCAGAGAGATATCACTGTGTTATCTGTGGTGTTACATAGGACTGCAGGACACATCTACTACATGATCTGTACTCAGAGATATCACTGTGTTATCTGTGGCGTTACATAGGACTGCAGGACACATCTACTACATGATCTGTACTCAGAGAGATATCACTGTGTTATCTGTGGTGTTACATAGGACTGCAGGACACATCTACTACATGATCTGTACTCAGAGATATCACTGTGTTATCTGTGGTGTTACATAGGACTGCAGGACACATCTACTACATGATCTATACTCAGAGATATCACTGTGTTATCTGTGGTGTTACATAGGACTGCAGGGCACATCTACTACATGATCTGTACTCAGAGATATCACTGTGTTATCTGTGGTGTTACATAGGACTGCAGGACACATCTACTACATGATCTGTACTCAGAGAGATATCACTGTGTTATCTGTGGTGTTACATAGGACTGCAGGACACATCTACTACATGATCTGTACTCAGAGAGATATCACTGTGTTATCTGTGGTGTTACATAGGACTGCAGGACACATCTACTACATGATCTGTACTCAGAGAGATATCACTGTGTTATCTGTGGTGTTACATAGGACTGCAGGACACATCTACTACATGATCTGTACTCAGAGAGATATCACTGTGTTATCTGTGGTGTTACATAGGACTGCAGGACACATCTACTACATGATCTGTACTCAGAGATATCACTGTGTTATCTGTGGTGTTACATAGGACTGCAGGACACATCTACTACATGATCTGTACTCAGAGATATCACTGTGTTATCTGTGGTGTTACATAGGACTGCAGGACACATCTACTACATGATCTGTACTCAGAGATATCACTGTGTTATCTGTGGTGTTACATAGGACTGCAGGACACATCTACTACATGATCTGTACTCAGAGATATCACTGTGTTATCTGTGGTGTTACATAGGACTGCAGGACACATCTACTACATGATCTGTACTCAGAGAGATATCACTGTGTTATCTGTGGTGTTACATAGGACTGCAGGACACATCTACTACATGATCTGTACTCAGATATATCACTGTGTTATCTGTGGTGTTACATAGGACTGCAGGTCACATCTACTACATGATCTGTACTCAGAGATATCACTGTGTTATCTGTGGTGTTACATAGGACTGCAGGTCACATCTACTACATGATCTGTACTCAGAGAGATCACTGTGTTATCTGTGGTGTTACATAGGACTGCAGGACACATCTACTACATGATCTGTACTCAGAGAAATATCACTGTGTTCTCTGTGGTGTTACATAGGACTGCAGGTCACATCTACTACATGATCTGTACTCAGAGATATCACTGTGTTATCTGTGGTGTTACATAGGACTGCAGGACACATCTACTACATGATCTGTACTCAGAGAGATATCACTGTGTTATCTGTGGTGTTACATAGGACTGCAGGTCACATCTACTACATGATCTGTACTCAGAGATATCACTGTGTTATCTGTGGTGTTACATAGGACTGCAGGACACATCTACTACATGATCTGTACTCAGAGAGATATCACTGTGTTATCTGTGGTGTTACATAGGACTGCAGGACACATCTACTACATGATCTGTACTCAGAGAGATATCACTGTGTTATCTGTGGTGTTACATAGGACTGCAGGACACATCTACTACATGATCTGTACTCAGAGAGATATCACTGTGTTATCTGTGGTGTTACATAGGACTGCAGGACACATCTACTACATGATCTGTACTCAGAGATATCACTGTGTTATCTGTGGTGTTACATAGGACTGCAGGTCACATCTACTACATGATCTGTACTCAGAGAGATATCACTGTGTTATCTGTGGTGTTACATAGGACTGCAGGACACATCTACTACATGATCTGTACTCAGAGATATCACTGTGTTATCTGTGGTGTTACATAGGACTGCAGGACACATCTACTACATGATCTGTACTCAGAGAGATATCACTGTGTTATCTGTGGTGTTACATAGGACTGCAGGACACATCTACTACATGATCTGTACTCAGAGATATCACTGTGTTATCTGTGGTGCTACATAGGACTGCAGGACACATCTACTACATGATCTGTACTCAGAGATATCACTGTGTTATCTGTGGTGTTACATAGGACTGCAGGTCACATCTACTACATGATCTGTACTCAGAGATATCACTGTGTTATCTGTGGTGTTACATAGGACTGCAGGACACATCTACTACATGATCTGTACTCAGAGATATCACTGTGTTATCTGTGGTGTTACATAGGACTGCAGGACACATCTACTACATGATCTGTACTCAGAGATATCACTGTGTTATCTGTGGTGTTACATAGGACTGCAGGACACATCTACTACATGATCTGTACTCAGAGATATCACTGTGTTATCTGTGGTGTTACATAGGACTGCAGGTCACATCTACTACATGATCTGTACTCAGAGAGATATCACTGTGTTATCTGTGGTGTTACATAGGACTGCAGGACACATCTACTACATGATCTGTACTCAGAGATATCACTGTGTTATCTGTGGTGTTACATAGGACTGCAGGACACATCTACTACATGATCTGTACTCAGAGATATCACTGTGTTATCTGTGGTGTTACATAGGACTGCAGGACACATCTACTACATGATCTGTACTCAGAGATATCACTGTGTTATCTGTGGTGTTACATAGGACTGCAGGACACATCTACTACATGATCTGTACTCAGAGAGATCACTGTGTTATCTGTGGTGTTACATAGGACTGCAGGACACATCTACTACATGATCTGTACTCAGAGAAATATCACTGTGTTCTCTGTGGTGTTACATAGGACTGCAGGTCACATCTACTACATGATCTGTACTCAGAGATATCACTGTGTTATCTGTGGTGTTACATAGGACTGCAGGACACATCTACTACATGATCTGTACTCAGAGAGATATCACTGTGTTATCTGTGGTGTTACATAGGACTGCAGGTCACATCTACTACATGATCTGTACTCAGAGATATCACTGTGTTATCTGTGGTGTTACATAGGACTGCAGGACACATCTACTACATGATCTGTACTCAGAGATATCACTGTGTTATCTGTGGTGTTACATAGGACTGCAGGACACATCTACTACATGATCTGTACTCAGAGAGATATCACTGTGTTATCTGTGGTGTTACATAGGACTGCAGGACACATCTACTACATAATCTGTACTCAGAGATATCACTGTGTTATCTGTGGTGTTACATAGGACTGCAGGACACATCTACTACATGATCTGTACTCAGAGATATCACTGTGTTATCTGTGGTGTTACATAGGACTGCAGGACACATCTACTACATGATCTGTACTCAGAGATATCACTGTGTTATCTGTGGTGTTACATAGGACTGCAGGTCACATCTACTACATGATCTGTACTCAGAGATATCACTGTGTTATCTGTGGTGTTACATAGGACTGCAGGACACATCTACTACATGATCTGTACTCAGAGATATCACTGTGTTATCTGTGGTGTTACATAGGACTGCAGGTCACATCTACTACATGATCTGTACTCAGAGATATCACTGTGTTATATGTGGTGTTACATAGGACTGCAGGACACATCTGCTACATGATCTGTACTCAGAGAGATATCACTGTGTTATCTGTGGTGTTACATAGGACTGCAGGACACATCTTCTACATGATCTGTACTCAGAGATATCACTGTGTTATCTGTGGTGTTACATAGGACTGCAGGACACATCTACTACATGATCTGTACTCAGAGAGATATCACTGTGTTATCTGTGGTGTTACATAGGACTGCAGGACACATCTACTACATGATCAGTACTCAGAGATATCACTGTGTTATCTGTGGTGTTACATAGGACTGCAGGTCACATCTACTACATGATCTGTACTCAGAGATATCACTGTGTTATCTGTGCTGTTACATAGGACTGCAGGACACATCTACTACATGATCTGTACTCAGAGATATCACTGTGTTATCTGTGGTGTTACATAGGACTGCAGGACACATCTACTACATGATCTGTACTCAGAGATATCACTGTGTTATCTGTAGTGTTACATAGGACTGCAGGACACATCTACTACATGATCTGTACTCAGAGATATCACTGTGTTATCTGTGGTGTTACATAGGACTGCAGGACACATCTACTACATGATCTGTACACAGAGAGATATCACTGTGTTATCTGTGGTGTTACATAGGACTGCAGGACACATCTACTACATGATCTGTACTCAGAGATATCACTGTGTTATCTGTGGTGTTACATAGGACTGCAGGACACATCTACTACATGACCTGTACTCAGAGAGATATCACTGTGTTATCTGTGGTGTTACATAGGACTGCAGGACACATCTACTACATGATCTGTACTCAGAGAGATATCACTGTGTTATCTGTGGTGTTACATAGGACTGCAGGACACATCTACTACATGATCTGTACTCAGAGATATCACTGTGTTATCTGTGGTGTTACATAGGACTGCAGGACACATCTACTACATGATCTGTACTCAGAGATATCACTGTGTTATCTGTGGTGTTACATAGGACTGCAGGACACATCTACTACATGATCTGTACTCAGATATATCACTGTGTTATCTGTGGTGTTACATAGGACTGCAGGACACATCTACTACATGATCTGTACTCCGAGATATCACTGTGTAATCTGTGGTGTTACATAGGACTGCAGGACACATCTACTACATGATCTGTACTCAGAGATATCACTGTGTTATCTGTGGTGTTACATAGGACTGCAGGACACATCTACTACATGATCTGTACTCAGAGAGATATCACTGTGTTATCTGTGGTGTTACATAGGACTGCAGGACACATCTACTACATGATCTGTACTCAGAGAGATATCACTGTGTTATCTGTGGTGTTACATAGGACTGCAGGACACATCTACTACATGATCTGTACTCAGAGAGATATCACTGTGTTATCTGTGGTGTTACATAGGACTGCAGGACACATCTACTACATGATCTGTACTCAGAGATATCACTGTGTTATCTGTGGTGTTACATAGGACTGCAGGACACATCTACTACATGATCTGTACTCAGAGAGATATCACTGTGTTATCTGTGGTGTTACATAGGACTGCAGGACACATCTACTACATGATCTGTACTCAGAGATATCACTGTGTTATCTGTGGTGTTACATAGGACTGCAGGACACATCTACTACATGATCTGTACTCAGAGATATCACTGTGTTATCTGTGGTGTTACATAGGACTGCAGGACACATCTACTACATGATCTGTACTCAGAGATATCACTGTGTTATCTGTGGTGTTACATAGGACTGCAGGACACATCTACTACATGATCTGTACTCAGAGATATCACTGTGTTATCTGTGGTGTTACATAGGACTGCAGGACACATCTACTACATGATCTGTACTCAGAGATATCACTGTGTTATCTGTGGTGTTACATAGGACTGCAGGACACATCTACTACATGATCTGTACTCAGAGAGATATCACTGTGTTATCTGTGGTGTTACATAGGACTGCAGGACACATCTACTACATGATCTGTACTCAGAGATATCACTGTGTTATCTGTGGTGTTACATAGGACTGCAGGACACATCTACTACATGATCTGTACTCAGAGAGATATCACTGTGTTATCTGTGGTGTTACATAGGACTGCAGGACACATCTACTACATGATCTGTACTCAGAGAGATATCACTGTGTTATCTGTGGTGTTACATAGGACTGCAGGACACATCTACTACATGATCTGTACTCAGAGATATCACTGTGTTATCTGTGGTGTTACATAGGACTGCAGGACACATCTACTTCATGATCTGTACTCAGAGATATCACTGTGTTATCTGTGGTGTTACATAGGACTGCAGGACACATCTACTACATGATCTGTACTCAGAGATATCACTGTGTTATCTGTGGTGTTACATAGGACTGCAGGACACATCTACTACATGATCTGTACTCAGAGATATCACTGTGTTATCTGTGGTGTTACATAGGACTGCAGGACACATCTACTACATGATCTGTACTCAGAGAGATATCACTGTGTTATCTGTGGTGTTACATAGGACTGCAGGACACATCTACTACATGATCTGTACTCAGAGAGATATCACTGTGTTATCTGTGGTGTTACATAGGACTGCAGGACACATCTACTACATGATCTGTACTCAGAGAGATATCACTGTGTTATCTGTGGTGTTACATAGGACTGCAGGACACATCTACTACATGATCTGTACTCAGAGATATCACTGTGTTATCTGTGGTGTTACATAGGACTGCAGGACACATCTACTACATGATCTGTACTCAGAGATATCACTGTGTTATCTGTGGTGTTACATAGGACTGCAGGACACATCTACTACATGATCTGTACTCAGAGATATCACTGTGTTATCTGTGGTGTTACATAGGACTGCAGGACACATCTACTACATGATCTGTACTCAGAGATATCACTGTGTTATCTGTGGCGTTACATAGGACTGCAGGACACATCTACTACATGATCTGTACTCAGAGAGATATCACTGTGTTATCTGTGGTGTTACATAGGACTGCAGGACACATCTACTACATGATCTGTACTCAGAGATATCACTGTGTTATCTGTGGTGTTACATAGGACTGCAGGACACATCTACTACATGATCTATACTCAGAGATATCACTGTGTTATCTGTGGTGTTACATAGGACTGCAGGGCACATCTACTACATGATCTGTACTCAGAGATATCACTGTGTTATCTGTGGTGTTACATAGGACTGCAGGACACATCTACTACATGATCTGTACTCAGAGAGATATCACTGTGTTATCTGTGGTGTTACATAGGACTGCAGGACACATCTACTACATGATCTGTACTCAGAGAGATATCACTGTGTTATCTGTGGTGTTACATAGGACTGCAGGACACATCTACTACATGATCTGTACTCAGAGAGATATCACTGTGTTATCTGTGGTGTTACATAGGACTGCAGGACACATCTACTACATGATCTGTACTCAGAGAGATATCACTGTGTTATCTGTGGTGTTACATAGGACTGCAGGACACATCTACTACATGATCTGTACTCAGAGATATCACTGTGTTATCTGTGGTGTTACATAGGACTGCAGGACACATCTACTACATGATCTGTACTCAGAGATATCACTGTGTTATCTGTGGTGTTACATAGGACTGCAGGACACATCTACTACATGATCTGTACTCAGAGATATCACTGTGTTATCTGTGGTGTTACATAGGACTGCAGGACACATCTACTACATGATCTGTACTCAGAGATATCACTGTGTTATCTGTGGTGTTACATAGGACTGCAGGACACATCTACTACATGATCTGTACTCAGAGAGATATCACTGTGTTATCTGTGGTGTTACATAGGACTGCAGGACACATCTACTACATGATCTGTACTCAGAGATATCACTGTGTTATCTGTGGTGTTACATAGGACTGCAGGACACATCTACTACATGATCTGTACTCAGAGATATCACTGTGTTATCTGTGGTGTTACATAGGACTGCAGGTCACATCTACTACATGATCTGTACTCAGAGATATCACTGTGTTATCTGTGGTGTTACATAGGACTGCAGGACACATCTACTACATGATCTGTACTCAGAGAGATATCACTGTGTTCTCTGTGGTGTTACATAGGACTGCAGGTCACATCTACTACATGATCTGTACTCAGAGATATCACTGTGTTATCTGTGGTGTTACATAGGACTGCAGGACACATCTACTACATGATCTGTACTCAGAGAGATATCACTGTGTTATCTGTGGTGTTACATAGGACTGCAGGACACATCTACTACATGATCTGTACTCAGAGATATCACTGTGTTATCTGTGGTGTTACATAGGACTGCAGGACACATCTACTACATGATCTGTACTCAGAGAGATATCACTGTGTTATCTGTGGTGTTACATAGGACTGCAGGACACATCTACTACATGATCTGTACTCAGAGAGATATCACTGTGTTATCTGTGGTGTTACATAGGACTGCAGGACACATCTACTACATGATCTGTACTCAGAGAGATATCACTGTGTTATCTGTGGTGTTACATAGGACTGCAGGACACATCTACTACATGATCTGTACTCAGAGAGATATCACTGTGTTATCTGTGGTGTTACATAGGACTGCAGGACACATCTACTACATGATCTGTACTCAGAGATATCACTGTGTTATCTGTGGTGTTACATAGGACTGCAGGACACATCTACTACATGATCTGTACTCAGAGAGATATCACTGTGTTATCTGTGGTGTTACATAGGACTGCAGGACACATCTACTACATGATCTGTACTCAGAGATATCACTGTGTTATCTGTGGTGTTACATAGGACTGCAGGACACATCTACTACATGATCTGTACTCAGAGAGATATCACTGTGTTATCTGTGGTGTTACATAGGACTGCAGGACACATCTACTACATGATCTGTACTCAGAGATATCACTGTGTTATCTGTGGTGTTACATAGGACTGCAGGACACATCTACTACATGATCTGTACTCAGAGAGATATCACTGTGTTATCTGTGGTGTTACATAGGACTGCAGGACACATCTACTACATGATCTGTACTCAGAGATATCACTGTGTTATCTGTGGTGTTACATAGGACTGCAGGACACATCTACTACATGATCTGACTTCAGAGATATCACTGTGTTATCTGTGGTGTTACATAGGACTGCAGGACACATCTACTACATGATCTGTACTCAGAGATATCACTGTGTTATCTGTGGTGTTACATAGGACTGCAGGACACATCTACTACATGATCTGTACTCAGAGATATCACTGTGTTATCTGTGGTGTTACATAGGACTGCAGGACACATCTACTACATGATCTGTACTCAGAGATATCACTGTGTTATCTGTGGTGTTACATAGGACTGCAGGACACATCTACTACATGATCTGTACTCAGAGATATCACTGTGTTATCTGTGGTGTTACATAGGACTGCAGGACACATCTACTACATGATCTGTACTCAGAGAGATCACTGTGTTATCTGTGGTGTTACATAGGACTGCAGGACACATCTACTACATGATCTGT